>NC_136960.1:6698396-6853396 GCF_032717465.1 Coenobita brevimanus | reverse complement strand
TCCAAATGGTAGTGATGTTATAACCCTCCCATCCTTTCCTTTTTTTCCTTAATGTGTGAAGAGATAGAAACCACAGTATGCACCCTAAGCAGAGGTCTGTTGAAATGGAGATTTGGCCAGGGGAGGGCTCTGAGTTGTGGAGTCTGTAGAGCAGCTCTTGAGCTGCTAGGAAGTGGACTTGGGAACAACAACCCAAGATATTCATGAAGACTGTTTGAAATGACTGTTAGGAACTGGATCGTGAACAACAGTTGCAACAAACCACTCATGACAACTTGAAACAAATTGAGCTTTGGGTAGCTGAAGTGCCAGAGTACCTAAGCATTGCTGTGAGAATTGAGGAATGCCCAAAAGAGGACTAAAAAACAATTGGTGATGAAGGAACAGGGAGAGAACAGAAACACAGGAAGGAGGAACCTATCCCTTTGGCTCTGTGACAAGCAGAGATGTTTCCCAACCACCTTTGGGCTTGTTTGTGGTAGTCAGAGCTAGCTGCAGTTGTTAGCACATACCAGCGTGACCAATTTACAAAGAAAAAAGTTGAAGAATATTGCCATTTTTTAAATATGCAAGACAAGGAAAGCACTTACAGTTTTTGCTGGGAATATTTTGCTTTACAAATTTTTACACCCCAGGAGCCCACTTGTATCGTAGAAATAATGCAACCTGTTGTTGGCTAAAGCAGATGTTTTCTGGAAATGGTTAAATATGGATTATGTATCAGCTTGTGTTGGAAGTAGTAGCTCTGTCATATATTGGTTAGTGAGGAACTTTATTAAAAGTTAAGAAGCTGTAATTACAGCATAATCTTCTGTAATTTACTGGCAAAATTTTGAGAAGCTTTAGGTTTCTCTAGGGCTGACTTTGAGTGAGAATGCAACATCATGTTGGGGTCAGTACTCAACCATTACTACAGTGCTACAGTTACTGACCTTGTGGGTGTAAGTTTTCTCCCTCATAATTAATTCATAAGATCATCAGTAACTGTTGCTCTGTATGAATGAGTATTGAACTCATGTATATACAGTATACCGTGGCAATTTTGACTCAAAATTAGTCCTAGAATAATCTGCTTGTTTCTCAAGCATATCACAGGCACAATGAAATTGCTTGAGGTATCTTGTACAAATCAGCATCAATACCAGTAGATTGAAGTGAAACAGTTGAAAATCATGCAGGGATACTCGTGGTCATACCGAAGTCATGTTGTAATCTCTTCATTCCAGTGACATTTTTGAAGCTTATTTTTGCTCTCGCTGGATGATTTTGATCAAGCTGAAGCGAGACTTCGGACTGGAGTTAGACACAGCATTCGTTAACTCCTTCACCATTTGTGCACTCACTCTTAAGCAGACTAAAATCATCTGGTAGCAGCATAGGTGAAATATAAATAAAAAACTTACTTGGGGTGAAGTGATTAGTATCCTTTCGTATACAAACAGTTGAGGGTGTTGGGAGTGTTGTTACGCCTCTTTTCATTTGTTGCTTTGTGATGGATATGTAAGTGAAGTATCACACAAGATGTTAAGAACTGATGTGTATGGATATGCATCTTCATGCTTTCTTCAACAGTACTGTTAGTTCCATAGTTGTTATATGTGCAGCTATAGAGAATGGTTTTTGAGAATGTTAGTCTTATCTGTTTTGTTTACCTGAAGTAAGATTTGTTGTGCAGTCAGACTCGTTTTTAAAATTAGGCTACTTGCCTCTAGCTAGAGTACTAAGTGAATGTTGTATAATAAGAATAATCATATGAGGTAAGCCTGTTTGCCACAGTTCAGAGTCTGTCTTGTAAATTACTAGTATTCCTGTTAAGTATGCTTACTGTATGTGTATTTTATCTTTACTGTATACTGTATAGTATACCGTATTTGGTTTAAATGAAGAATGGTATTTCAGTATTTAACTCATTATTGCTCCACTTTTTAACATGAAAACCAGCATAGGTTTTTGTGTAATGTGGAATATAGTTTTTATTCTTTGTTTGTAGGAAAAGGAGGTTGTTCTTGTATCTAATGCAGAATATGGAAGCTTTGGAGGAGAAGGAAGTGAATGAAATGAATGAACAGTTGAGAGTGAGTCCAGGGATTAAACAGTATTGCTTAAAAGTTGAGAAGTAGAAACTTACTGTGTAATGTTTTGAAAAATTACTTTGTACTGAAGGCAAGATGAAAAATCAGTTGGAACAGAAAAAAATATTCATGATAACATATATATTTTTTCTCTTTCAGCTAAAACATTTGTCTGTAATTTTTAAGTGTCCAGCTCCCAACATTTTAACAAAACCATTTACCACATCACTCTCAAGTTCAGTCATTCATTATGTATTTTTGTATACTGTAACATAATGATATGAGGTGTGGAGAGTTCCTAGGGCACACTACTCTTTTACATTCTTTTATCGTAGTCATCCCACCTTCGCCCTCCCCTCGAGGTTAGGGGATCTAGCATAAATGCTAATCTTCTGTAAAAGTGTAGCATGAATCCATGCATAACAAATGTAAACATATGGTTGTATAGCAGCTTTAGATAATGTTCATGGTGTTCATCTTATATTGATAAGAAATGCAGTCCACCTGAGCCAGCAGTGCCACCAAAGCACCATGTAATAATTTGAAAATAAGAATGTTTACAAGTTTTGATTTTTAACCACAAGTCAGATAACTAGGCTTCACCCTTTCTTTTTCTCCCTAGATAATCAACATTCAAAGGAAAACCTGTGAGAAAACATCGCATTGCTCTGTAGTTCTTGTGTGAAATAATATTTCTTGCAGTCATGTCTCATATGCTTAGTGAGTAATATGAGAAGAATATTTGCAGCAGGCTGTCTTGATGGAATTTGCAGTTCTTTCTGGAGGTGATGCTGAATTGTTCATTGTAACATAGCGTGTAGGAGCTCAGAATGTGCCTTCATAAGCTCAGCAGCAGTCATAGTTGGTTATTTCATCACCTCATGCCACAGGAGGTTGTCTGTTACTTGTGTGGTTTCCACCTGCCTTCCAGATCTCAGTTTATTTGGTGGTGCATTGTCTGTAGAGAATACTCTAGTGGCAGCAAGGACTGCTTAGTTGTGTATTATGAACAGCCTGTACATTGAGCTTTGTCCACTGTATGTATGTGTTCAGTCTGTGCCAGAATACGAGTCTTCCCGCTTGTCATCTCATCTCTTTCTGATGGAGAAAAATTCAGGGTCAGACAGCAGGATACACTAAATGTGGCGGCAGAGTCCAGGGGCAGCAAAAACTTACCAACTACTTGCACCATCATATGTAAGGTGCACTAAGGTTTAGCTAGATGGGAAGCTGTCCTATATGTACCACTCGATTAGCTCTACCATCTCTATAAGCTGGAGTTCACGGATAGTGATAAACAAATGAAATAAATGGAAATGAATGGAGTGCCCTATAATTTTTTGTTGTTACTTCATTGCTATTAAAATTCCTCAGAGTATCTTGCAGGAAGATGGTAATGGTGTAACTGGTAAGCCATCATTCTTTTGGGGGGTGGAGGTAAAACAGAAGCATTTAGTGGAAGGGCTTACATACTTTGAAAGCAGTGATAAGAAACAGGGAAGTGAGCATGGAAGTGAAAAAGTTACTACATGACAGTATTGTGATACCAACTCTTAACGTACGGAAGTGAAAGCTTGGACGTTGTTGGAAGGACATACGTCAAGAGTGAGAGCAGTGGAACTGAGTTATTTAAGAGGAGCCTGTGGAGTCACATGGAGAGACAGGCTGACGAATGAGGATATAAAGGAGCGTTGTGGTGTTGATGTGGATGTGATAGGAAGCGTTATGAGGAACACACTGAGGTGGTTTGGCCATGTGGAGAGGATGGAGGGTGAAAGACTGACGAAGAGAGTGTATGTGAGTGAGGTGGAGGGGGGAAGAGGGAGGGGGAGGCCGAGGATGAGATGGAGGGATGGGGTGGAGAGGTATATGAGAGAGGGGGGTGTGAGTTGGGAGCAGAGCAGTGAAATGGCGGAGGACAGGGTGACTTGGGGGCGATTTATTTGTGGCCACCCCAAACGGGATTGAGGCGTCTGGCAATAGATCTGGCTTACATACTGGATCTTAGAATTAATGTGTTCAGTCATCAGGCTGAGGGGGGTCAGAAATTAATGCACGTTGTCAAACATGCGTTTTCTGAGATGTCTCGCCATTCTGTGGTCGTTCTTATGTTAATTCTCTTCAGAGCTTGTGTGTGTGTGTTTGCATGCACACAGGAAATTGTTATAGCATATCCATCCTCTTCTGTCTTTCTTTCCTTCATTCTTTCCTCATCCTTCTGCCTACAGGTGACTTTGCACTGCCTCATCTGTCTTTCTTTCCTTCATTCTTTCCTCTTCCTTCTGCCTGTGGGTGACTCAACACTGAGTGACTAGCCAGATGCTTTCCTTTACATCAGGAAACTATTGACTATGCTGGGTGGTAACCATATAACCAAATTTTGGTGCCTGGTGGTTTAGTGGGTAATTAAGGCGCTCCAATCGGATTGAGCCAGTGAAGGTTTATTTCCATGGGGTGGTTGGGGTTTATTGCTCACGTAATGCCACTCAAGGATGAGTGAGGTTGTTCACTCTCATCTTAAATGTCAGGACCAACTTGCTTAACCCTGGGCTCCTACATTCCTCATGAGGCAATGTAGGAGTGGATGATGAGTGAAAAAACAAAAATGATTTTATGTGTTCGCAAAATGTGCAGTACTGCAGGGTACCTTTGATAAATGTGTAGGGGTAAAAAAAAAAAAAAAAAAAGCAACTTTGGTCGAGTGGCCAGTTTCTTAGGGCATGGCAACCAGCCAATAGTTAGGTGCAGTATCTAAGAGACCATTGTACTGTATATTTACTTTGTACGCTGCATTGTGTGTGTGTGTGTGTGTGTGTGTGTCTGTGTGTCTGTCTGTCTGTGTTTTTACCTGGAAATATTTTGGGTCTAATATCAAAGCACACAGACATCAGCTCTTGCAAATAGAGTTCAATTTGCTGACAAAGGCATTGGTGCTGCTTTATACTTGTTGACATATTCGCTTGTTTGATATTTGGGTACTATTTCTTCTGTGTTGAGTTTAAGCACAGTATTATAGTTTAGAGTCCTGCTTCTTAGTAGGTTTAGTATCAAGCTTTCATTTGATATCTGCATGTAGAGTAATAATCTTTTGGTACACAAAATTCGGCATTGATTTGATATTGAAGTCATGCAGACAGAGCAGTTTAATCTCTTAATGTTGATTGTAATAATTTTTGTGACTGAATTAATGGAAACCTTGGCATGTATGATGATAAAATAAGAAAAAATAAAAGTATGCCTTAGCATCTTTTCGGTGTTAATAAGTTTGGGGGTTAGTAGATGTATCTGTAAATATGTTGGGCTTGAAAGATAGAAAAACTTTCATTTATACCAAGGACAAAGTGTGTGGAATGCTGCTTCCATGTAAGGGCACCTGTCTGAGCTACACTCTTGGCATACTGTCCTGGTATTGTCATTTGCATACTGACCAGGTATACAAGAAGAATCCCATTAACTAACCTAAGGCATTTTTCTAGGAAGGAACTTATTGTATGGTGGATTTTGGTCCTTAACCCACTGATATTGGACATCATTTTCTTTTTATTCATGTCATCTGGCAATTTTATTGAACTAAGGAAAGACCTTTTGATTTGGAGGGATGATGTAACCATAATAAACCTTTCAGAACAATGGGCCTTTCCTAAATTGTGTAATAGTCTGGTAAACTAAAGAATAAATTAGAAAAGGGCATCACTTGGATTTATTGGGTTAGTATTGATGATACGGTACTGAACTGTACAAGACATTGAACGGTAGAGTAACGCGGGTGCTACAATGTGTCTCCTCTCCGTAGGTGGGTGGTGGCAGAGTGGCGGGTAGCAGGCTGGGAGGTGACGATTGTGATCCCTACAAGTGTTCCATTTGTGGCCAGGAGTGCAAAGGTCCATCCCAGTGGCTTGCACACTCTGCCCTTCACTCACCCACGGCTGTAGTCAGGTTTCGTTGTCCATTCTGTAACTATGGAACCAATGACCGTAGCAACTTTAGGCGACATGTGACCGTGCACACAGGGCTTAAGAACTACAGCTGCCCCAGGTGCGGCCGTCGCTCCAATGATAGAAGTAACATGAAAAAACATGTGATGAAATGTGGCAGGGGCCTCACCACACAGGTGTTGCACACAAACCGACCCATTCATTTACAGCAAGGAAATTTCAGTATTTCTGGACAGAATCAGTCAGGATTTTGTGATCAAGCCAGAAATTCTGTTCTTTGTAAAGGCATGAACACTCAAAAGTAAAGCACCGAAATTTAGAAATCAGCCTTTTACACGCATTACAGTATAAATTTTGTATGTGTAATTATATATATATATATACACACACACACACACTGGTATCTACAGCTGGATGGTACCCCAAAACATGAGAGAGCAAACCTTATGCACTCACAATGTTTCAGCTGCCATATGTAATGGTCTATACCAAAGCAGTTTCAAATTTCAGTCAAGCCCCATTGATCTATTGACTTTTTGTCTGTTAAAAATCATTGACACCAAATCATGCCACTATCAATCACTGCATTCCAGTTTATTCTGTACCTTGACCCTCACCCTTTTTGTATGCTATACCTCTTTGGTTCAGTCTTTCACACCATCACTCCACCACCTTTTCAGCATCCTCATTCCACATACGCTCTCAGCTTTTGATTGGAATATTAGCCTTTCATCATGCATTTTCTTCATGTTGCCATACCACTTGAACACACTTTGGTCTGCCTTTTCCATAATACTGCATCTGTTTCTCCACCTTTATCACAGTGTGATTTATCATTGTGTTGAATCATCGTAGCCCAAATAAAGACCTTGGGCATTTCATTTCCAATACTTTACATTTATCTGTTCCCTAGCATTCAGGGCCCACCCATCGCATCTGTATATTAACATATTGGGTATATTTGTGGGCACACCCATCGCTTCTGTACGTTAACATTTTGGGTCTCTTTGTGCTTTCATACATATCTGTCATGAGCAGAGCAGTCACTGATCTTATCAGTCCTTTCACACACTTGTCAGTGCCCATATTATTTTTCCCACATCTACTTCATGGCTTGCTTAGGTCCTTGAATTATATCTGCTGCTGTATCTGCCTCTAAATACATAAAGACTTCACTCGTTTCCAATCTTTTTCCATTCTGAATAACTTTTGGAAATGAAGTATCAAAATTAAATCCACTACAATGCTTGATAATGTAATTACAGGTGAAACCACTATAATATGTAAAGATGAATCTGGGTTATTTTGGTAATGGAAATTACAGAAACATCTTTTCTGCTTTTATAATCCTCAAGATGTGCCTGATGGTGTTAGAGTTAATAAAAAATATTCTCCCTGCAAAAGTTGAGCTTGGTGCCTTTTGGTTTAGTGGATAATTATGGCATTGCGGTTGAATTGAACAGGTGCGGGTTTATGTGCAAGGGGTGGTTGAGGTTTGTTGTTCACACAATGCCAGTGAGGGATGAGTGAGGCTGGTCACTCTCATCTTGAATGTCAGGACCACTTTGCCTAGCCCCGGCCTCCTGTGCTCCTCATAGGGCAACATTGGGTTAGATGATGAATGAATGAATTTAAAAAAATGAGTTCAGTATGAAGATTCATGGTGAATCAACTTTGCAGCAGTTTTTGGAAGACTATTTGCAGAAAAGAAGTCAGTTTATTTTGGGCATTTCTGTCACAAGACGATAGAAGTACCAAACTGTTTTTTTTTTTTTTTTTTTTTTTTTTTTTATAGGACTAAATAGCATAAAGACTGCTAAGTAATATCACTGAATCTTCAGGAGTGCCAAGAATTGGCTTACCAGGATTTTTCTTTTAAAATGTATGATATACAGTTTCTCATCAGTGCTGTGGGAAGGTTGGAAGTGCATTTTTTGTATGTATAATATTAATCAAAAATGATGCTATACTTGTACAATATGTTGCACTGAAGAACAAACAGCTTGTATAAGCATGTACCTAATTAACTGATGATGTTGAACAAGAGTGTTGTACCTGATTTGCTGACACTGTATCTTAGTTGGTGCAGGTGTTACGATAAGTTAGAGGCCCAGCCAGAGTTAAGTAGTTAAGAAGAAAGTTAATGGTAAGCATGAAATCACTGTATTCAGCATTGTTTATACAGTATTAAATTTGAAAGCACTCATTGATGAGCTGTCTCACTTGCCTAAAAATTGTAGCTCAGCGAAAGTACTGAAAACATTTAGTTTGAACAATGTCACTATTAGGTTTGTATATCAGAATTTGTTTTAGAGTTCATGGAGGCACCCAATGAATGCAGTTTAAAATTGCCTTTCAGTTCCAGACAAGTATGATAGTCAGTAGGGGACCATCACAACATGTCATAGTGATGAGGGGGAAGAGGTACTATCACACTGTGCTTGTGGAAAGCGGATATAATTGCGTCTGGCATTTCGCGGAAATTGAAATTCGTGCCATGGCAGAAATTGAGCCAGTGGCAGACCATGCAGCTTACAACATTCCATGCTAGCACTCAGTTGTGCCAGAACCCTTTCTCATATCTTAAGTGTGTTGAAGGCTATATGAAGGGGTCCTTTTTGGGAGGACGTACAGACACTTTGATTAGGAAAGTATACGTTGTCTCAACAGGCATCTGATGCTGTAAAAATGTATTGTGTGTTGTGGACAAGTTTGTTTTCTCTGTGCTGGTTAGTTGGTTGTAAAGAAATTAAAGTCATGGTGTCAGAACTGGAGGCAAGGATTATCCTTTTCCCTATCTTTCCCAAACCCTCCATATGACTCGAAATATGAATGGTCAACACCAGTTTGCAGTTTAGGGTGAGAGTCAGGCTGTGTGGGAAGAGCATTTCTCTCTAAAGATATTGTTAAAGGATCAGAGTGTTAGAAACTGTCCTTATCAGTGTGCTCCTGTGATGATTATCATATTTTTTATTATTTCTTTCCAGAGATATAGGATGATGATTAAAATCTATGTTAGTTTTGTTTGCTGTAGTCACAGAAAGAGAGTTAGGTCTTTGTCAATAAAAGCTAAACTAACCTGGTAGTAGCTGCTCCAGTTTATTTTATTAGAGGCCTGGAAAGCTCTCTGGCCCCCTTTGCAACCAGACAGTTCATCTTCCCATTGTTGGTGCTTGGGGATTATCTTTTGACATTTTAACACCTTCATTGTGGCTGATTAATTGCTGTGCCTTTGTCAGGTTTGAGGAAAGCATACACTGCTTTGTAGTACTGTAGTTAACCCTTTCATTGGTTGAGGCATTGATCATTGTAGTGGTCTCGAACTGCCAGTAGTGCTGAGATGGGCCCACCAAATTTCTGCATGTCATATCCCCAGGAAATTGTTCCTGCTTAGAATTTCATATGAGTTCTAGACACTTACCACCTCATGTTGTGCTACGCTTCAGGCTCTTCGGGTTCCCAGAAGGGGTAATAAAGGATTGGCTATTGCTGTTACTTCCTTATATTGCAGAAAGAATGAGTTTTGCAGTAATGCAGTTGATAGATTGTTTGAGGGTTTACCCCACAGTACCAGTGTGTACAGTAGTACTGGTTCCCTCATGTTGAAAGTTTCAAATGAGATTGAATGATGAATAATTCTTTGTACTAATGTAACAAACGATGAACCTTGTGTTTGAGCATAAGTGTGCACCACCCATAAGGGGGGAGTAGTGGAAGATTGGATAATTGAAGAACGCAGGTTATTGGTATGGTAACTGAGGATTGACTTGTGTCCATGTTGCAGCTGCTTCCAAAAGATACTGTACAATTAGGCCAGCAATTTGAACTTGAAAAATACTCTTCTTCTGGGTAGTGCCAACACCTGCACCCAGGCCACCTTACTAAAAGATTGAAATGTGTACTTCCTAGTAGTAAAGTAGCCTTGTAACCCCTTGATCAGGAACTCATCATTTTCTTGGTTTTCTCTAGATTTTCATGCCATACATGCTGCACAGCACTTAACAAATGTAGTGAATCTGGGATCAAGCTGACATTACTGAAGTGGTGGTAGGCCTGTGCCATCAGTCATGCTTTTTTTAGTGTTGTGGTGGTGTTGGGAGGAATCCAGGATGTTATTCAGCACTACTTGCTCATATCTCTGGCATGTTGTTTCTTGCTCTGTGAATCAGGACATCAAACCGAATTTCTGAGAGAAGAAGGATATCTGGCAGAGGATGAAGAGCATGGCTCATATATGTAGAGCTTATTGCATATCTCTTCAGAAACCTGGCAGAAGATGAGAGAGAAGCTGGGAGCACCATGAACTGAGACATTGACGAAGGAAGGAAAAAACAACAAACGTTTTAGCTTATGACAACCTTACCAAGTTCTTCAGTGAGCTGAAAGAGTAAAAGATTAAGCACTAAATCTTGATGATGCGGTTTTTATGCCACGCGCTGTCCTCTTGCTGAGAGGCTAGGGCTTTGTCCATGTTTAGAGGACTTTGTTGAAGCATGTAGCAGTTTGTGATCTGCTGCCCTTCCCAATGCCAACCAGTAGCCCCTGGGTAGTATCACACTCAACCCATCTAAACTATGTCAACTCCCATTATACCCTGATTCAGACATTACTGTCATTGAGAGTTTGATTGTGCCATTTCTCTCCTCCCACTGCATGTGGGCAAGCTGATCAGCCTTCTTTTTAATTTTTTGGAATGTTAGGGACAGTTTCATTTGCTTTCTGGGAGGTGACGATTGTGATCCCTACAAGTGTTGTAATTTTTTTATTTATTTTTTTACTCGAAAAATTTACCATCCATCAATGATGTTTAAATTTTTCTTGCGCTTCACTGATATGGACTGTGAAAGACACTTGATACCATATCTTGACCTTAAGAAATACTGATATTAGTACACTGAATAAATTTGATCCCTGGATTGCATTTTTTACTTTCCTTTGGTATTTATTTTATAGGCAAAAGTCCATTATTCCTTATGATGATCATGCTTCTCATGTTTATGCATTGCTGTGTAGAGAGAGGCTGAAGGAAGTTGGTGAGAGAAGGAAAGTTTTTGAGATGAAAAGCTTTTGATTTCGCCTTGTATAGAAGTGTTGTTCTGTATATGGTGAGCCTTATCATGCCAGAGAATCGTGCTCCATACATGGGTAAAAATGTCCCCATTACAGAGTCAGCAGTTGAACTAATGGATAGAGCCAGTTCAGCATACCTAACCTCAAGGAAAATGTTGTCATTAGAGAAGTAATCTGATCTATCAAATGTGATGGAGAAAAGGAAACATCAAGAATACAGTATTTAAATATGCAGAAGTGAGTTGTATGTTGTGGAATGTGGAAGATTATGTTGAATTGGGAGATGGAATAATTAGGTTTTGGGGGTATGCAGAGGTAAAGAGGTTCTTTTTTGCCCCAAATAGAATGAGATGGAATAGAAGATCAGTGTGTGAAAGCCTCATTCCATGATTGTTGTACTAACATAATGAAGAGGTTGATAAGTGAAAGTTCAAAATGATAGGTAATTGAAATTTATGTCAGCAGTTGATGATGGGAATGATTTCAATGAAAGGTGTTTTGTGATTGTTCTCTGTACCTGAATAAAAGGTGATGGCATTCAAGTCAAGAGTTTGAGGATATCACTGGCTTATAGAAGTAAGGTACAACTTCAGTGTGGAGGGAAGAGACTGAAGGAAGTTAATGAGAGGAAGGTTGTTAATGACATGAAGAATATTAAGTTAGTGAGAGAAAGTGTTCGTGTCATGAGAAGCCTTAAAAAAACAAAAAATGTGAAAGAGGAGGCCCACATTGGTAAACAAGGGATCTGAGTGAGTAGTTCATGGGTCACTGTCTTGAGAGTTTCTACCATTCTAGTTTCTTTGTATTTTTTCAAGGTCATACCTGCCTTTGAAAAGTATGTGAGTTTTGGTTGATGGTGATATTAAAAAAAAAAAAAACTAAACATCCATGGATTTGCAGTCTCTCTCTCTCTCTCTCTCTCTCTCTCTCTCTCTCTCTCTCTCTCTCTCTCTCTCTCTACGTGGTTCCATATATATGAATCTGGGAGGGATGTGTTATCATGCATATGCATCAAAGGCATTATGTTAACCTTCCTCACATGTGAAGTACTGCCTTCCTTCAGACCCCCAACTACCCAAACCTACCAGTTCTGCCTTGTTGGTGAGCAAAGCAATCCTTCAGCTGTATCATGTATCCTTTGTACAGAAATATTTTGCAAAGATGCTCAGTGTGTGGCTAATGTGTTAAGCCTGTTGTATGTAAGGTAGTGTTTAAAAGCTGCAAGAGTTTTTGTTATTAGTTATCAACAAGTTGCTGTATACAGTGAAAGAACAATGTGCTATGAACAGTTTTGTGTGTGCACAGATTTTCTAAGGCAACAAATTTCTGTCAGCAGAAATCATATTGCGTTCCAGCGAAGGGGTTTAGCGCTTTGTCTACCAGTCTGCCATAATCCTGTAAGGGTTAGCCAGACACAAATCACCTCCTTTTCACCCAGTCTTCTGCCATTTGTCTGCCATCCCTCCACTCATATCCCCTCTTTCACATACTGATATCTCCATCCCATCTCTTCATATCATCCTCAGTATCCCTCAGCTTGTGTCCATCTTACTTAAGTACCTTTTTCTGAAGTGTTATTGTACTGAAGAGATTAATAACACACACACACACACCAGTACTGAAGAGATTAATAAAAAACACACACACACACACACACACACACACACACACACACACACACACACACACACACACACACACACACACACACACACACAGTGTCGTGTTGGAGATGTGACCATCGCAAAGCTTCATTAATCATCATCATCATGGTCATCATTGTCATTGTTATCATTGCCGTGACCCTTATTCTCACCAAAAAATGAGATGATGATCTACACATTAGCAAAATGTTAGAATTGACAATCTGAAGCATCATCATTGAACTCTTCCCGTTTATGTATGATGCATGAGCATGAAACATACCCAGGTATTTACAGTAGAGAATTTAAGATGGAATAGTAAATACATAGCATTCATAAGAAAGATCATGGAATTTATTTTCTGTCATTTGACATAATAGGGTTGCTGGATTTTGTTAATGGATATGAAGCACATGTGGTATCAGCTTGGATAAGTATTATGGGATACACAGTAGCAGGGCGCTAGAGTCAGAGTCGGAGTCTTGGTTCTTTCAGAGTCGGAAGCAATTATAGTGATGTTGGAATCGGAGTTAGTAAAAAAAGTCCTGACTCTACTCTGACCACCAGTAAAGAGATTTTTGATCATGATGTAATGTGGAGCTGTTGCCTTTCAAATGACAGCTCTTTTGGTTTTATTTCTTGTTGCTGCTGCGGTTGCTGTTTCCTTTTCTCTTATTTTCCACATTTTATTTAGGAGTTGTTTGTTGTCCTCTCATTCATTCATTCATTCATTGCCAGACGCCATGTATCCCAAACGGGGTGGCCAGGGCTTAGAGTTAATTGTTTTACAGGGAGGGGCACTAATCCTCCACCAACCCCACTTGACACGTAGGGATGCCAACAGCATCTGGTGTTCCCAGGCGGTCACCCATCCAAGTACTAACCAGACCCAACGTTGTCCTCTCATTCTTTGTTTATGTTGAACATAAACATAGGTGCTGGCATCTGTCAACAGAACAACAAGAACAGAATGTAAACAGACACCATGATCAGCAGATATCCCTCTGAGTGAATGTGTTGTATATATTCTTGTTTCTAGAAGCAAGAGGTGAGATTCATCAATATGAAATTACAGTACCAGGAATGAAATAGTTAAAGTACAGTAGAAAGTGACATGGAAGCATCTGCCAGTGCCTGTAAGCTGCGAGGTGGGAATTTTGAGCATGTGTAAGTCAATGCAGACTTATCATGGCAAATTTATTACAGAGAAAGTCTAAGGGGTTGGGGTCGGAGTGGGACACACAAGAAATCAAGGAGTCAGAGTCAGAGTTGGAGTTGAGTGTTTTGGGTACCGACTCCACAGCCTTGCATAGTAGTTGGGGAGAGGCAGTGAAGTTATAAGTACAGTTTTCGCTATCCATCTAGTTATCATTTGTTTTTTTTATTACCCTTCACAAGGAGCATAGGGGTCCTGGGCTTGAGAACTTAATTCCAGCATTTAAGATGACAGTGACCAGGTGCTTGCTTAAATGGCATCTGAGCAATAAACCCAGTTCCTCTGATAGAATCCCTCTTAGGGTACACTTGGTTGGAGTGCCTTACCCCACCAGACCAATATGGTGTTGTGTTTACCATCCAACCTAGATAAAGAAATGCAAGAAATCTTTGGCATGTCATGTAGTGTAGAATCACCTGAAGGTAGCTCTACCTGTGTGAGTGGAAGGTGGATGCCCCTACCCACCACTGTTTACAAAACAAAATGAGTTAATATTTTTAACTATGGTCCCCATAAATGAGTGATACTGTCTGGTTTTTTGATAGAGTAATTAAGAAAAGGGGAGGGAAGGGATCGTTTTCTAACCCCTTCAGTCAAGGACTTCTCTCCTTAGCTGAATCAAGCTCTCTGGCAGTAGCCAGAATAAAGATATCACCATATGGAAGGAATAAAAGAACAAGGAGATGGTGAAATCTATTTGCTAAAATACGTTATCTGTTAGTTTACCTTGTAAAACACTGTAACGTGAGGTTGGGAACCATTGGGTGGAGGAATTTTTTTTTTTTTATTCATCCCAGTCAAGTACACTGAGAATACACTTTGCCATTAATTTTGATTTTGGCATCAACACTGGAGGTAATCAGAAGACTTTTGTGCATAAGACTTGGTCATTCAGCATATCATGAATGTAACAATACTGTTTCAGTGACTGATGTAGGCAAATGTGGATCAGAAAACTGCCATAGACAGTTTTCCTTATTAGTTTGAGGGCTGGGCAAAGATTGTGCATGTGGAACATGGATACCTCTGTGCTGTAACCCTGATGTGGTAACATAAAGTGGCATGGAGGTCCAGTAGTGGAGTGTAGCATAAGTGGGCACTGATGTAGGCTGTTTCTTTGCAGCTGGAAGAGGCAGGGAGACTGGTGGTGTGTGATACGATGGGGTCCGGGGACCGGGTGGGTGAGGGCGTGGGCGTGGGTGAGGAGGGTGGACATCTGCGTTGTCCTGTTTGTGGCCGGCCCAGCAGCCGCCGGGACCACCTCAAGCGTCACATGCGCATCCACACTGGAGAGAAGCCTCACAAGTGCCCCTATTGTCCTTTTCGTAGCCTCCTTAAGTGGAATGTAAAGAGCCACATGCAGCGTCGACACTCCCCTAATTGGTTCCCACTCACACATCCTCCTTAACCACACCACAGTATCACTCGTATACCTGTACTGTACTGCAGAGTAGCAAAGCTTAACACTCTACCATTGTTAAGAACTTTTAGAGCACAAGTTATAGGAACTTTGCTAGTTCCTGATAACCTTGCTAGTTACCATGCTCTTGGGAAGTCTGATTTTAATATTTAGCTGAGTTCAGCCGAAGTTGGATTAATTTAAACTCAGTGGCCCTTCATTTATTCATTGACCTATTGAGATTGAAATCAAGTAGCACATTGTATACAAGTTCAGTACGTTATTGGGGTTTGCATGAAGTATACATACTGCATTTGTGGATGGCAGCGCTGTCTTGAAACTTGCAACTGAGCAAGATATATCAGGGTATTCAGTCTTGTACTGTGATGTACATTTATTGAACATTAAGTTCACGTGAGTTTTACAGAGGCAGGCCATTGATGCTTCACTTGGTGTTTTTTTTTTTTTTTTTTTTTTCTCCAAGATTAAAGATTCCACGATAGATCAAGGTAATGTGCATATGCTTATCATAGTAATAGTGAAGCTGTTCAGTCATCACCAAGTGGTAACATTGTAGGTTTTAGAAGCTTTGTTTGACTTGCCAAGATCTCTCACTTCAGAATAGTTTGTCAGGTGTATCAGCTTTGTTGATCCTCATGGATTCTGAGGTGATCAGCATCAGATATTCTTTATAATGAAAGCAAATCAGCATTTTGAAATAAATAAGATTGCTTTGCTATTCCTGGTCATAGCCGTTACTGTTGTGTTAAATTTTAAGGAGGCTATCATTTGAGTAGTTCCCAAGCTTGGTATTTGAATTACTGAGGTACATGTATTCCTAAAGCAGCCTCCCAGGTTGGGGGTCACATTGGCTGTTTTTAGATGTTGAGTGCAGTTGATTGAGCTTTATTGTACAAATAGGTAATCAGCTGGTATGATTTTTTTTTATACCATGTGCCCTGTATTGCCAAAAATGTTCCTGAGTTTGATACTAAAAAAGGATGAAATATAAAAGTATGGATTTCTTTTATTTCTCCTTAAATTAAAAGATAAAAGTACAAAAGACCTAAGTTGGAAGTGGTATTAAAGTCTTATTGTATTAGAGTTTTTATGATCTTGTGAATGCAGTCTCACCTTTTTATACAGATGCATGATTTGCATTTTGTGAATCTTCCCACTTTTAGTGAAATGGGAAGGGATTGAAGAAAAGTTAAGAGGGAGCTGAGGCAAGTGTTGCATGCCTGGCAGCTTAATGAACATATGGTCAGCCAAAAATGAATGTTGAGGAAGTTACAGTTTCCATAAGCTATTTATGCAATTTTTTGAGAAGGCAACACTGGCAACAATTTTTTTATGGAGACATTGCATAATCTCATTTATTTTCTTAGTGGATGGGAAGAAATACTTAACCAGTGAATTGATTACAGTCATAGTTTGCAAGACCCAGAAGCCAGTTAAAGCTCAAGAATTTTTTGGCATGACACAGTTGCATGCAGAAGTGGGAGTACAAAGTTTTGGAATGATAGTGGAGTGGAAATAGCAGACCACAAGAAGAGGGCAGGATAAGGGTGGCAGACTTCATAATGTAATTTAATTGCCATCAAATGACAAGTAGATTCAGTATCCATAAGATAATAGATAACAAATGAGGGTCTACCATACTATGCATATCACTTTGATGGAAAGGATGATAAATGTATTGAGTTACATTTGTGCAGCATTTTGTCTGAAAGTGATGTCAGAGAGGAACACACTTTTTTGTGTTAGTAAAGTTTTCTGAAACTATCGTGGAAATGATTTTTTGCTAACTTTTGTACTAATCATGCAACAGTCTGCAGAATACCTCTGTAATAGCCCCCCACCCAACCCCCTTTTTTTTTTTTTTTTTTTTTCCAGGTGTAGTACTTGAGCATCATGGGTACAGACTTCTTTTAAAGCACAGAATTGCTAAAAATATTGGTAAATATCAGCTTTGCTGATATAACTGTGAAATGTGAGCTGCTGTGCTGATAGTGTTGAAGAAAGCATCACAAATTGAAATTCGTTATCTGTATAGATATTACAAGCTGTAATAGTCTTCTGATGTTTGCTTAAACTAAATACAAGCTCTGATTATCTGATTCACAGTGTTTGGATTTTTTTTTTGGGGGGGGGGGGCTGTTAATGGATGTGCGTATAATTTAAAAATCTGTTCTGTTTGGGTTTAGCCTTGTACATTGAAGGAAATGACAGTGCAGCCTCTTACTAAGTTTGGAATTTGTGGTCTTGTATATAGTAGGTGATGGTGTGGTGGTGTTGATAAGGAAATCGTGGTAGAGTAATGGGTGTTGTCTCCTCAGGGGTGCGAGCACTGTGGGCTGGTGGCGCGTAACCCCTCTGCCCTTCGCCAGCACCTGATGATACACACTGGGGAACGACCTCTCAAGTGTAATCTCTGTCCTTACTCCTGCATCAAGACCAATGACCTAAAGAAGCATATGGATACTCACACAGGGCAGAAGAGATACCAATGCCCGTATTGTCCTCATCGTAGTGCACGCCGCAACAGTATGAGGCTGCACCTGGCATGTAGACATGGTCAAGTCGCTGACCTTGTTCGGGTCCCTGACTCCACTAACCTCTTCAAGGAGCCTAATTGCTGAGGTCAAGGTAGCCTTGTAATTATTGTATCAATGACTTTTGGTTAGTCTTTGTGAGTCACTAAGCCGTCTGTAAACTTTTGCGGCATGTAATGCCAATATTTGTAATATAACATATTAATTGAAAAGATTTTTTTTTTTTTTTTTTTTTTTCCCTTTCATTGAGCCTAAAATTCAAGAAACCATAATCCTTGAAGTGACGTATTGTAAAGCGTTAGTTAACCTCGTACAAGTAACAAATCTTGGAAAAATTTGCCCAAAGACCACATAATTTATAAAGCTTTGGAGAAATATCCAAATGTTGGGACAGAGGAGTAAAAGGACAATTTATGATGCCCTTGAATAAAGCAGTATCGTTAGTTACCTGATTAAATATGGTTTATCTGTTATCACGAGCGTTATCTTAAAAAAATGAGATATGTTTAAAATGTGCTGCTTTATATTTATTTTGAATTACAGTATTAGTATTTGTTAAATACCTACAGCAGTTGTTGAACTATATGCGATAGGGGAATGAGCAAATGAGTCCAGGAATAGAAGATGTCGTTTACCTTTTGTGTAATTAGCACTTGTGTTGCTTTCACTTACACGACTATAGCAACTCAGGCAACAAAACAGTTATCTCATGTCATGTTGTGGCTTGTAGGTTAATTGAGGTAGGAGATCCCAGACTTTGTCCTATAAGTGCCAATCCCCAAACCAGTCCACCATGAACTAGTGGGTTAATTTAAAGCAGAATTAGCCTAGAGGAGACTAACCTGTGAGGGGCGTCCAATGCAAAGGAAAGGTATCTTGCGAGAAACTTTTTTTTTCTTGAATGTCCTGTAGTACAGATGTGCTGCCACATATCGTTGATATTTAAAAGAGCATTATTTCTTTACTATTCAGTAAAGATGAACAGCTTGCACTGAGTGTTGAATCCAGACTGCCACCTAATGTTAACTTCATCTTGCTGTTGATCATTTCACCTGATACCTATAGTATGTCTTTAGAGATGAGATTGTGATTAACTGGTGTATTTTATTATGGTAGTTTTGTTAGTAAATGTCTATAGTTACATAATTCTCAAGCCATCAAATGGTTCAGTATCTCATTTTATTTTTATATACAGGTATTTTATTTTTTTCTTAATTAACATTATGTTGGCAGTCATTTCACCGCATAAAGTGTTGTCCTGTGTTAAAAGTTGTTAGTCGGACTGGGTATGTTTTGGTATTATTGCAGTTTTGAATACTGTTAAGATTATTTACTTTGATTTTGCACCTGCTTTGAAAAAACGCAACTACGAACCTTTGCCATGGCTTTCAGGGGCGCATCCAGGGGGGGGGCTGGGCCTGGCCCACCCCCCTTAGCTCTCTGGGTCCTTTAGAAATTTATATATATATTTATTTCTATAACAGCAAAACATGAAAAATTGGCAAGTACAAACAAAGGGTAACACATGAGCCAGCTCTCTGACTCTAAACCTGCTTATGACCTCCCAGTAATTATCGGATTACCTGACCTCACCTCGCTACGGGCCCCCCCTTAGAAAATTCCTGGGTGCACCCCTGATTGCTTTTATCTGCATTTCACCATCCTCTTGGTTACATTCTTTCTGTTTGCTCTTGCTGCTTCCAGATGACCTTATTGAGTTTAGGAAAGGCTTCTAATATTCTAAGGGGTCTGTTAAAGCTGTGTCTATCCCTTCCAGTTCAAGAAGCCTGCCCAAAACAGAAGGCAAATGGCAACAGAAGCAACCCTCATGCCACATTGTCACTTGGGTCACTTTGTAAGGCTTCCTGATGAACAAATTCAGACAAGTGAGAGCAGATAAGGAGGGACACACATTATTGTGATGCTTATCCATTATGTTCTCTCTAGAGAGGGATGCTTTTATGTGATGGCATCAATATAACTATACTCCATTATTCAATGACATAAAGTTTCCATCTCCCCATTGTCAGTGATGAATTGTAACAATATATTAACACTAGAATATGTTGGTAGTCATGAGAGAAGTAGTGGAAAATATGTAGAGCTGTAATATTGTCCTTTCCTGCCACTGAACAGTGTGTAATAAGCCACAAAATGATGAAAATATGGGCCAGGTTAAGGTAAAGGAGCTATAGGTGGCTCTGCTACTGGTTATACGGTAAAAGCTCGATTAACTGGAATGCATGGGGATTCTTTCATTCCGGATTTGGAATTTTCTGGATAATCAAATGTTACTCTTAGAAATTTTGTGGGAGGTCAAACAAATGAAATAGTACCAAACTTGGGACTTTATTTCATAAAGTACAATATTCAGTATTAGATACAGTACAGGTATACTCACGCTCACTAATATCTGCCCAGGGGTGCCCCCTTCCTAGCTCAGAATACCCTGGGAAGAGGGAGGGGTACGAAACAAGCTCCATCCGCCACTACCCCAGCTCCCGACTATCCCCTACATCCCTACCCAAACCCCCACCCCACCTGTCATTCTTAACTAGCAGTTACATCTCAAGCTGATTTCATGCTTAACACTCTTGATTCCACTACTAATACAAACAGAGAACATTAGGATATGTTAAAAGATTATAACTATCAACATGTTGCAGCAAGAAAATAGTGCATTATGATGTTGACAGTAAAACAGCGACGTTAACAATGGTCACCGCAGGCCTCCTGTGTTAGGTACACTGCTTTGCACACACACATACATACATACACATACACACACACACACTCACACTGAAAGACACAGACATAAACACACCCAAACACACAGGCACAGACATGGACACATGCAAACACCCAACACGTGAGGCCTGGGATGGCCATTGTTAACGTTTTTGTTTTATTGCCAACGTTATAATGCATTAAAATCTTGCTGCAGTGTGTTCATAGTCATATTATATACTTTTTACATATCCTAGTGTTTTATATTTGTGTTTTAGTAATGTGACTATGTGTGTAAAATATGAGGTTAGCTTGAGATGTAACTGCCAGTTAAGAATGATGAGTGGGGGGCTGGGAGGGGTATGAGTATGGGGTAGGGTTGGGAACTGGGGTAGAGGCGGGTGGAGCTCGTTTCGGCCCCACCTCCTGTCTTTTATATAGGGGTACAAAGGGGGCACCCCTGAGCAGAAATTAGTGATTGTGAGTGCACACTACAAGACACACAAAAAGACAGCAAGAGAAATTGTACAGGACTGAACACAAACCAGCAAACATTGCCAAAAATTATTTAAAGAAAAATTTAGCATATGTTTCAGGCCAAAATAATTTTGAAAACTTAGCTGCGTACACTACTTTATCCTGTACTGTACAGAACTAATCAAGAATTGTAGGGGGACGACCGGTATCCGGAATATTTTTGACCCCATGCTGGATCGAATTTGCGTTCTGGTTATACAGATGTACTGATGCATTGGATGCCGGTTAATCAAGCTTTAACTGTACTTTTTTTTTTTTTTTTTTTTTTCTAAATAACAGAACAGAGGAAGGAAAAACAAATGAATAAAAAAAAAAATCATCCATACACCAGATTACTGGTGTCCGCAGTTCATAAAATGTCTGTAACAGTTAGACTTGAACAGCTGTAGGTTGAAGTTTGGAGGGAAACAACTCTGGGGAAGTGAGTTCCTTAGTAATTTCCCTTTCCCCTGATAGGAGGATGGTGGATTGCAGAAGGAAAGCTTCAACTTGCAGTACACTGGGTTTTAACACTTTTAACCCTCTCACAGAGAAACAGCCCAGTGTTTTCTTTCTGCCAGAATTTCAAATTCATGAATGAAATGTGAGATTGTTTACAGATAGATGAAATTAAAATGTGGGAAACTTTAGAACCTGCTGTAGTGGTAATGAGGGTAGCTGAAGGTATGTTAGTGATGGTAGCTGTAGTAATGGTAGTGATAGGCTACTTGAGTGGTTGTGTTGGTAACTAGGAGTAGTAATGGTAGCTGTAGGAGTGGTACCTATGGTTGTGGTGGTAGCTGTAGTACTGTTGATATTGGTAGCTGTTGTGGTTGTGATGTTAGCTGTAGGAGTGGTAGTGATGGTAGTATGGGTATATTACTTGAAATGATAATCCTCTGTAGCAGGGCACATCATAGAAAGCATAATGGGAGACAAGTTGAGTCCATATACGGTTTTAAGTGGGAAAGGGAGGTCATGCTAGAGATGTGGTTTACTGAACGCGTTAGCTTTTTATTAAGATGGGTTAAGGGGCCAAGCTCTGTGGTTCTCAGATATGTAGTAAACTAGTTAAAATGTTAAGTACAAATCTGTACAGAATGAGGAAAATGCATCTGTTTGGTAGTGCCAAGAATTTGGAATGTTTGAATGATAAGGGAAATTATTTCTATCCCACTGCTCTGTGTTGGTAGTTCATGTACTTTTGGGCTTTACTGTTTTTGTTTCATGATCATATCCATCCCATGTGCAGCATTTGTGGGAAATAGTAGTATGTAAAGGATGGTGATTACTTATTGCATACGCTCTTATTATAGAAGAAATATTTATATTCATCTTTACTGCCTCATATGGTAGAAGAAATATAGACTGCAATGAAAATACTGAAGTAAAATTATTGAAATAAAGTACTGTCGTAATAAAAGTTATAATCATTGTACAGATGTGTACATGTTGTGATACAGGTTTTGCCATTGGCGTTGGGATATGTAGACAGGTATAAATATATTACTGTACACCCTTTTAAGGAAGTACTTCTTTACAAAAACTTTGCGACACAGCACGGCTTATCCTTAGTAATCCTCAAGACAGTACTCTACTGTGCTGTAGCAGTTTGATGCATTGAACACATGTGTATCCTATGATGGGATGTCCAGTTTATGTGGTGATGCCTTTCTCTAAACCTTCATTATACCATTTGTGGTTTAGTGGGTAATTAAAGTGCTCCAGCTGGATTGAGCCTGTGTGGGTTTTTATCCAAGGGGTGATTGGGGTTTATTTCTCAAATAATGCCACTCAGGGATGCGTGAGGCTGGTCTCTCTCATCTTAAATGTCAGGACCAACTTGCCTAGCCCTGGGCTCCTACACTCCTTATGAGGCAACATAGGATTAGATGATGATGATGATGATGATCATACCATTTCATGTGACAAGTTAGGTAAACTGTCTCATAAACCTATTCTTGGTATTATGGTTGATAAAGTATGTTAAGATATGCCTGTGGAATATGTTTTCCTGGTGAAGGTGCATGTTGACCATGCTAATGACGGCCATAGTGGCTGGGGAGTAATATGGGGTGTGTCTCTTTGCAGTGGGTGTGGCCAGCAGCGCAGGATGAGGAGGAGGCAGGTGGTGACATAGCTGAGCTGGCGGGCTGGGTAGCTGGTAGTGGCATGACCACACAAGCCAGAGGGGATGTAGTTAAGGGGTTAGCTGGCTCGCAGCACATCTGTCAGATATGTGGATATGTTGCCCAGCGGCGGCAGCACCTCGAGGCTCATGTGCGGACTCACACTGGCGAAAGGCCACATCAATGCCCTCACTGCAGCCACAGATGTTCAGATTTGAGCAATCTCAAGAAGCATGTTAGAATCCATAGTGGCGAGAAGCCCTTTGCTTGTCTTCATTGTAACTTCCGCACTGGTGATAGTGGTTCATTGAAGAAGCATATGAAGCATCACATTACTGTTCAAGAAACCCCTAATCAGTGTAACTCATAAATGAAGGTGGAGTTGGGGGAAATGACATTGGTAAGATCTGGCACAGTTTTAGTAGTTCCATGTATGTAGTACAGGTTTTTGACTGAAGACAGCAGCATCTGATTTGATCATTATTGCAAATACCTGTAATGCAGCATAATAAAGTTTGATTGTTAGCATTGATAGATATTTTTGGGTTTAATACAGCATACTGTTGGTTGAGGTCTGTTAAGGAAAGTTTGGAGTTTTGATTAGAATCAGTCCTAGTACTTTGTCTGACTTTGTATTTGTTGCTGAAGATTGTGATTGCACTGTTCCAAGTGTCAGGTCCGTTTTTCTAAAGTCAGATTGTGCTCTTTGCAGTGGGTGTGCAGACCTGCGTGGGGTTCTGGCAGTGGCCGACCTGACTCAGAAGGACTGACAAGCCTTGAAGATGCAAAAATGTACAGTCAGGCTGCACATAGACACACCCATGGTGCACAAAGAGGCCAACGAAGTTTACAGGGAGCACTTCAGAATGCGTATAGTGGCTCACAAATCACCCACAATTGCCCTTACTGCCCCTACGTGTCTCGTTTGAGCTCAAATGTGAGACGACACATTCGTACCCACACTGGAGAGATGCCTTATTCATGCTCTCAGTGTGAATTTCGCTGTAAAGATGCTAGTTCCATGAAGCGTCACCGAACCACACACGCCAGACATGCTCTTCTCAACACTCACACAACTTCCAGTAACTCAACACAAATTTAAATTATCTTGAAAACTACATGTATTAATAATGGCATGTATAACTGTCTTTGTTGATGGGCGATACTGTTGGGGTTTTGGTGTGATTTATTTTTAGGGTGACAGTTGGTGCAAATAATTAACAAGCAGTGGTATTTACCATGTATAGAGATCTTAAGTTATTTTTCGGTGTTATTTATATACAGTAGAGAACTGTTATACTCAGGTGATATGGAGATGGTAGAAATTATATTTTCTATTATGTTGTGCAATTTCTGTTGCTTTGTTCTTGCTTGCTTTGTTAAGAGCTTAATTTCAACACAACTGAGAACTTTCAACATCCATATGTAAACATAGTCCAGCACTGAATATGAACTATGCAGTGATTTGGACATTTCGGTTTCCTGTCTACTGCAGGGGAACATGGATCATTAAATATATTTTCATTTATGGTGTATCAGTTATGCAGTGTCATTGATATGCAGTATTTTATTTTCATTTCACTGGGCACTGTTGATAGCTTCTATCTTCGCATTGGTTTTTTTCTCTATGAATCGGATCCACCCACTTGTACTAATGGAAAATTGAGGTAGGATGGTGATAATGGATGTATAGTGGATCCATTTGTGTTTGTATTCTGATTTGGAGAGTAGATAGATTGATGTGCTGATGCAGATTTTTTATTTATTTTTTTAGGTGAGTTATAGTCATCAACCATAAATCAGTAGTATGGTCTGGTAACGAGGTGTTTTTCATTGATATCAGTTCTAGTGCTTGTTTGGCCATGACACCTTGGCCTTATCTAGACTGCAGGGAGTATTTAAAGATTTTTTTACCATCATTATTACTCATTGACTTTTGTCTTGTACATTTTTCATGATCATTGTCACATACATTACATCATCATCGTCATCATCATCATCATCATCATCATCATCATCATCCTGAGAGCTTTTTCCTACCTAAGAATGGGGAGGTTACAGTTCCGAAAGCAAGGAAAGAGAAAATATGATTGAGTAGGAATGAATCAACAGCATACCCAGTGAAAAGAGCCAAACACCCATTCACTTGCCAATCCAAGTCCCCATGTTCTGAACTCTACCTCACAGGTCTAACCATCTTTGAATAAACAGTATTGTTTGTGAACTGCATGTTGCAGATCCTGTCTTGCCACAGTTGTTTTTTGCTGCAGTTATATGCAGTCTGCTAAGTCAGGCAGATGAGAGAGAATGTCAGGAAATGATGAATTTGGCCCTTTTTTTTTTTTTTTTTTTTTTTTTTTTTTTTTTTTTTTTAAATAACAAACTACATACTGTCGTAAACAAGTAATTTTAGTTATTTTTTGTAAACAGAATCTTATAAACGTGATATCAATATTTGTGTATGATGGTTTTCAGCTAGTGTTAATTGTGAACTATACGGTAGACCTATTTGTTGAGTGTGGAATTCAGGGATTTCCCAATATGAGTCTGACTGAGATTAACGGGATCATCCAGTTGTTGCCCTGACTGTGTCAGTAGATTTTGTCCGATTTCAATGATATGTGGCACACACATAGAGGGCTATTAGTGATAACGATCAGTACCTCACAATTGAAAATTGGTAGATTAGTTTTCAAATTAGGTACATATTAGGGTAAACTGAATACCATTGCTAAAAATCGATTTAGTCCTAAAAAATGCCTTGTGTCATATATTTTTGGTGTTCTCACAACTCACAGAAGGTGTCTCGTGAAACTCATAAAGTTTGTGTTATCACATCTAATTACGACACTAAGTGATAAGGAAATTAGGTAAAATTAGTTCCCTCCTAATCAGATATTGAAGAGATGCTGTGCATGAATGGGGAGGAGTATAAAAATCCAACAAGTTGAATTTAGAGAACTTTTTACGTGCTTTCGATTGGTATATAAATGATCCTCGTATGACGAGTAGTAAATGAGCCTATTGATCTCATAGGTTGCTAAATTACATTTTGAGAAAATGGCCCTCAAAGTTTCCCCAGATTTGCAAAAATGCTGTGCACAAACAGTGGGGAGTAGAATAGAATGTCTGGGATACCTTATAGAACTTTTTGCGTCCCTTCGATTGGTATATTGAGGAACCTTGTACAACTAATAGTTACCGAGCTTATCGAGAAGTTTGAGAACACGTTGTTGCCAGGAGGTGTACTGAGAAGGGCCCAACACTTGTCTGCCTTGCTGTCTCCGGGGTGTCTCAGAATGTCCCAGCACTTTAGTCTGCCTCATCTGCATGCTGTTTTTGGAAGGGCCCAACACTGTCATGGGTGTCATCATCTCCAAGGTGTCTCAGAAGGCCCCAAGAACATAGTCTGCCTTGTCTCCATCCTGTATTGAGATGTCCCCAACACTGTAGTTGTGCTGCGACATAGTTCATCACACATGACAAATTGACTCACAGCTAGTGCAGGAAAAGGTCAACTCATTGCTTAGACAGTCTGGCTTTATGGTGAGGGACAAAGGTGCAAAACAAACAGTGCAGGCAATGATGTCGAGGAGCTGCCTGATGCTGCTCAGTATGACAGTCAGTCACTCATCATCAATGATCTCAGCAGGTGGGATGACATCCTGCAGAAGTTGTCTCCTGATGTCGTAGGATGTCCTGACAAAGTCAGGTGCTCCTGCAGGTGAGGCAGAGGGCTCAGGAGCAGTACCAGGTGATGGAGGGCTGTGGTATGACAGGAGTAGGCATGTTAACTGCGTGCAGTGCTGCAAAGCTGACTGTGGCGGCCACCAGTAGTGCAATAGCAGCCCTGGTGTAGTGTTGTGCTGTAATGATGGCTGGGGCAGCTACTGGAAGTGCAGAGGTGTCAAGCGGTGGGGCTGTGCTGGTGGTGGTGGGAGACAAAGGTGTGGTGGTGACGGGAGGCGGAGATGTGGTGATGGCGGGAGGTGGAGGTGTGTTGGTGGTGGGTGGAGGGTCGGTGGTCCTGGGAGAGAGGCAAATTTTTTTCATCACTGCACTTTTCCTCAGCAGTCTGCTTCCTCTTGGGCATCTTGGTTGTTCAGATGTTCTGCAGGTCTTGGCCAGTACGGTGGTGTAAGTCAAAATTGGGAAAAGCATGGTAAAATGCCAGCAAAAAGTAGCAAAGTGAGAGGACTTAGTGAAAAGGGACGTATGTTTTCCCTCGACAAAGGCTCTTATTCATCTGGCTGGTTGTGTGTTCTGCCACTTGTATTTGCCGCCAGGTGACAGAGTTCCCTGCTAGCACATGGATGACAATATGTTCATTTATTTAGAAGGTTTTATTGAGCCATAGTCAGTCATTTTGTACCCCCCCCCCCCCATCCCCATGTTGCCCCACTCCCAGAAGACCAGCAAAAGTTTGCAATAAGGTAAAAATTGACCGATTTTTACTCGGTGTTCATTAATAATATTTCACAGGCATAGGAGGAAATTTTGAAGGATTATTTTTATGGGCATTACTCAACTTCGCCCTGACCCGCCATTTTCAACAAGATGATGACTCCTCATTGAGTATGAAATTGTATATACATATTGTGTTTAGAAAGACATTAAGGTGAAGTACATAATGTGGAGGACTTATGTCTGTTTGATAGATTCAGGAATTACTAAGACTTGAATGGTGGGTGATGGGATGTGTGGGTCATGTCACTGGGCACGTTGTTGATAGGTTTGCCACATTTGATGATTGTGTTTTATTCCACTCCTGGAGGAACCAGTAGATGTCTCAAATTTTCTTTTCTTTTACTATTGTGAAATCAGTAAAACTGACCACACCAAAAGTGCTGCATGAAGCTATCTTAAGCAAACGACAAATTGCTTTTGAAAATTGCATTATTATCCTGTGTATATGAAGTATTTTAATAGTATGTTTGGTGTTGTGGTTGGCAAGTCTGCTGAGTTGTTTAGCTTGTTATATGGTATCTTGATGTAGCCACATTATTTAGTGGATATGTTAATGACCATCCAGATACAGGAAGTGTGAATATACAATAGAATTGCTAATTAACTGAAGAATCTTTGTGGGAAAGGAATGGGTAATAGGTGAAAATATGCATATGTATTTGGGCATTAATTAACTGGTCATTGTACAATATTGGCATTTATCAAGGGATGATTGTAAGTTACTGGGTTTATTGTAGTAATAAATGTATGATACATGACTAGATGTAGGGGGTGGGGAAGCATCATTGAAGTCTTTTTGATGAAGAAGATCGTAAGAAATGGAGTTTCCAGAATGAAATAAAGCAACATTATCGTGAGATGTTGTTTTATTGGACTGTTATTATGCCTACCAGTAATGCTGGTCTTAAACAAATTTGAATAGTCCTTTGGCATTGATGTACTTGGGTCTAAGCATTGTGCTGTACCTTTAATTCCAGTAATTATGAATACATTTTACTTATTGGAGGTATGCTGTAATACTGGTATTTTATGAATTACCAGTAGTCTTATATGGCAAAACAAATTTGCAAGACAAGTTTTGTTGTATTTCTTATCACTCGTATTATTATTTTAAATGTGATGAAAGATGGGCAGAGGTGGATAACTGAAGTACACTAATGTTAAAATTTATTATCTGTATTCCAGCATTGTAAGTGATAGGGAAACTTCCTGTTGAATATTTTGCATTGTTTAACCCATACAGTACGAGGATGTCTGTTTTGTAGTACCGTGTTCTCGTCTTTTCCTAACAGTTTTATTCAGCTTAGGGTAGACCATTTAAACAGGATAAGTTAGACACAGCTGTAATAAACCCATTAGAATATGAGAGACCATTCCTATGCCAGATAAAATCGTCTGTTTGTAGTGAGAATAAAAATGATATTTCCTGGATTCAAGGGCTTAAGAAGGCTGGAAATAAAAATGCATGGGGATGAAACCTGTGTGGTGATGTGCAGATGAACAAAAGGTGGAGCAGGCTGTGACTGTTGGGTCTCTTTGCAGTGGCCGCCTCCCCTGGTGTACAGTGGGCAGGTGTGTGGTGGGCGGTCGGTGGTGTGCCCCGTGTGTGGCCGCAGCGTGTCTCGCAGTGACCACCTCAAGACACACCTCCGCACCCACACCGGCGAGAAGCCTTACATCTGCTCTAGTTGTCCATATCGATCATCTGATAGCAGCAACTTGCAAAAGCATATTAAAAAGTATCACCACTCACATTGACTCAGTGCTTTGGATGTCATCATATTTTAATGGTTAACAGGAAAACCAAAGGTCATCCAAAGATTCAAAAAGTTGAAAAATAAGCCAGCTTGATTCAGGGAAACTGTTTGTTGTTATGATTAATAGTGGTATATGAAGAATTTTGAATTGTCATGCTTGTGCAGCTGAACACTGTATGTACTCATGAGTTTTTATGTTGTCTTACAATCCTGTGCTGCAACTGATTCTTAATTTCCCTTCAAAATGAAGTTTCTCATTTGGTAGTCTCTTTATGTAGCTAGCTCTTGCTTCCCCTTACTGTGATAACTTGAGAACTTAAGAAGGAAAGTATTGCACTGTAAAAAGATGTCAGGAAAGAAACTAGTAATGTGAAGTGAATTTTGATGGGTAATGTCCACTGTATATTTGAACTGGATAAGCAGAAATGCTGTATTTCATTAATATGTACAAAATATTTTTTGGTGTTTAATTTTGATGAATAAATATCTTTGAAGTACAGTGTATGGGGCTTTTTATGATTAACCAGATTCCCATTTAGAATATTAAGTAATATCAAAAAGTACTTACTTTCACTGATATATTTCCAAAACCATACAGCATTAGAGCCCATGTACTGATAGAAGGAATAGAATTACAGTTTTGATGCCGAATTGTCAGATTTCCAGTAAAATATTATGCAGGAAAAAATGGTTGATATCAAATTATACATGTCAGGCAGTTGAAGGAACTACTGTATTGGATACTGTATTGCATGTACCATGTCATATTACTTTCAGTTTGGTGTTAAAATTTATTCACAGCTTGAAATGTATACTGTATGTACTGTATATATTTTTATGCTTCTGACTGGGAATCAAACCCTAGACCTCTTAGATAGAAGTGATGCACTGATACCACTCCACCACGATGTGATAAAAGCTGTGACACCTGATTTTTTTGTCGAACCAGGTAAAACCATTGTGGGAGGATATATTTCAGTCACAACACATTAGGATTATTTCACAGTCCCACGCAACTTGGCAAGTGACAGAGCAGTTTTAATCTACCCCAGACACAACACGAGCGTCCTTATATGTATATAACATATATTTATATGTATACTGTATATATATATATATATATATATATATATACACACACACACATATATATATATATATATATATATATATATATATATATATATATATATATGTGTGTGTAAACACTACCACCCTACACATCAGGATGAATGTGTAGTATGACGTAGCAGTACATGTGTGTGATAGAGCTTTGAATCAAGCACAGTTTGTACAGAAATACAATATTTAAGATGCATTTTGATTCCATTTCAAGTGGAAAATGCTTATTGGTTGTGTTTTTACCCTGTACATGCGTGATTATGAAACTTGTATATGGGTAGATGGATGTGTGAGTCATTCGATATCAGCATTCGAATACAGTAAGGGTCTGTAATATTCCTGTTTTTTTTTATTAATTTTATGGATGGGGTTATGAAAAAGGTTAGACCAAATTAGGGAAAGATATGTGAAGCTAGTAAAGAGTGGAGTTCTGTACAAGATCAGTTTTAAGCACCTTATAGGGATTGAATTTGAAAAAAAGTGTGGATTTATAAGTGATGAGAGTATGTACGATGGTGCGAAGGCTGCAGTGCGTGTGGATGGTGAACTAAGTGAATTTTTCTCTTTGAAAGTTGGATTGAAACAGGGATGTGTCATGTCTCCATGGTTGTTCAGTCTGTACATGGATGGGGTAATAAAAGAGGTACAAGGTAGGGTAGTGGATGTTGGAGTGGCCCTGGTGAGAGAGGATAGTGTTTGGAAACTCCCTGTACTGTTGTTTGCAGATGATACTGTGTTGTTGAGTGAAGACGAAGGGGAGCTGCAAGGCTTGGTGGATGGGTTTGGGAGTTTGTGTAAGAAACGGAATCTAAAGGTGAATGTAGGGAAGAGTAAAGTGATGGTCTTTGAGAGAGGTGAAGTCAGTGAATGTACAGCGAGGTTGGATGGTGAGGAATTGGAAAATGTGAGTACGTTTAAGTATTTGGGTAATGTGATGAGTAAGGATGGAGGTTTGGAGGGTGAAGTGCTTGAAAGGGTACAGCAGGGAAGAAAGGTTGCTGGTTCTTTGAAAGCAGTGATAAGAAACAGGGAAGTGAGCATGGAAGTGAAAAAGTTACTACATGACAGTATTGTGATACCAACTCTAACATATGGAAGTGAAGCTTGGACGTTGTTGGAAGGACACAAGTCAAGAGTGAGAGCAGTGGAAATAAGTTATTTAAGAGGAGTCTGTGGAGTCACAATGAGAGACAGGCTGACAAGTGAGGATATAAAGGAGCGTTGTGGTGTGGATGTGGATGTGATAGGAAGCGTATGAGGAACACACACTGAGGTGGTTTGGCCATGTGGAGAGGATGGAGGGTGAAAGATTGACGAAGAGAGTGTATGTGAGTGAGGTGGAGGGGGGAAGAGGGAGGGGGAGGCCGAGGATGAGATGGAGGGATGGGGTGGAGAGGTATATGAGAGAGGGGGGTGTGAGTTGGGAGCAGGGCAGTGAAATGGCGGGGGACAGGGTGACTTGGAGGCGATTTGTTTGTGGCCACCCCAAATGGGATTGAGGCGTCTGGCAATAGATAGATAGATAGAGAGTAGAAATATGTTTACATAGAGATAATATGTAAGGAACAGATGAAAACTATTTTGAAAGACGAAGAATTGAGAATGAGGGAAGGGTGGTGGTAAATGAGGTAAGTTTAATTGTTGCACTGAGAAAGAATGACACTGGAAACTGAAGAAAATTTAGTGAAATGGCTGAAGAATGGGAAGGCAGTTAGCCTGGATGAAGTGTTTGTAGAAGTGATAGTATGTACCAGAAAGAGAGAGATGGAATGTTTGAAAAAAAAAAAAAAAAAAAAAAAAAAAAAAAAAAAAATGGGATAAGCTGAGTGGCTGTGATTGTGCTTTTGTGTAAGAATAGAAGGGAGTTGTGAGTGGGTCAGTTTCAGTGTTGGTGTGAGATAAAAGGGGTGTGATTATCCCATCGTTGTGTATAAACAATGTTCATCCAGACTTTCTCCAACATAAGGATGAGGTTGAGAGATCAAACGCATAGTTACAGAAATGGGACTGGGGATGGTGATGCGTGGTAAATAATGGATTATTAACTTTTTTTTTTTTTTTTTTTTTAATGAGTTATTCAGTGGGTGATTAACATAGTCTACAAGTAACCTGAGTAAAATAAACAATGTGTGTGTGTGTGTGTGTGTGTGTGTGTGCGCGTGTGCTTGCGTGTGTGTGTGTGTGTGTGTGTGTGTGTGTGTGTGTGTGTGTGTGTTCTTGCGTGTGTGTGTGTGTGTGTGTGTGTGTGTGTGTGTGTGTTTAACTAGCAAGATCATCCTGAGCTCTTTCAGTTTGAGAGGTCCTTTGCAGTGTGAATAATATAGTGTGGTTGTGGCAAGAAGAGACTCTAAATGGCATCATCATGTGGGAGGGATTACCGCACTTGACAATATTTTCATTGTTTCTTCATAAGTTATGCTATGGTTCCTGGTAAGGAATCCCTGTTTTGGGGTTGGCCATGGTACAGCTGACATTTTCTATGGATTGGAAGTGAAACCATCTGCCAAATCCAGTTAATTGATTCCCAGCAGTTTCTAGAGGCTGTTACATTTTTCCTATGGTATAAGAAGTGATGGTATAAAAAATATTACATTCCTAACATCAGAGTGAAAACAACTGTGTTGTGCTTGACTATCGTCACAATATTTCAAGTTTATCTGTCTGTTGTCAGATGCCTTAATTCCATGGCCTTAAGTAAATCACCTCCACATTACCCTGTTCTCCACCATTTGGCTGCCCTCCCTTCAACTCTCATACCCCACTCTCATCTCTCCACTTCATCCCTCCATCTCGTCCTTGGTCTCCCCATCCTGTACCTCACTCACATGCTCTCCTATAAGTCAGTTTCATAAAAAATTTCATTCTAACCCTCTTTTCCAGTATTAATTGTTTTGGATACTTAATATTTTCAAATTGTTTTTTAAAATTAATGTATTTCCTGCATTGAACCATATGTTGATGACAGCCTTTGTCGGTTTGGAATGGAGATTCCTGACATTTTATGTATATATATATAATATATCATCATCATCTATTCCTGTGTTGTCCCATGGGGACTGTAAGAGTCCGGGGCAAGACAAGTTGGTCCTGACATTTAAGATGAGAGTGACCAGCCTCACTCATCCCTGAGTGGCATTACATGAGCAGTAAACCCCTACCACCAATTGGATATAAACCTGCACAGGCTTAATCTGAAATAGCTCCTTAATTACCCACCAAACCACCAGGTGCCATAATTTGGTTATATAGTTACCATCCAGCACAGTAAATGGTTTCCTGGTGTACAGGAAACTATTTAGCTTGTCACTCAGTGTAGAGTCACCCATAGGCTGAAGGAAGAGGAAAGAATGAAGGAAAGAAGACATTAGAGGACAGAAAGAAGGAAGGAAGGAAGAGAAGAAGGGCTGTCACCCAAGAGCAGTGCTACAATTAGTGAGTGGATGGTGAGTGCCCCCACCTACCACTGTATACTGTGTGTGTGTGTGTATATATATATATATATATATATATATATATATATATATATATATATATATATATATATATATATATAGATATATATAGATATATATATATAGATAAATATATATAGATATATATATATATCTATATATATATATATATATATACAATATATATATATATACAATATATATATATATATATATATATATATATATATATATATATATATATGTATATATATATATATTGTATATATATATATATATATATATATATATATATATATATATATATATATATATATATATATATATATATATATATATATATATATATATATATATATATATATATATATATATATATATATATATATATATATATATATATATATATATATATATATATATATATATATATATATATATATATATATATATATATATATATATATATATATATATATATATATATACAATATATATATATATACAATATATATATATATACAATATATATATATATATATATATATATATATATATATATATATACAATATATATATATATATATATATATATGTACAATATATATATATATATATATATGTACAATATATATATATATATATATATATATCTATTGCCCGACGCCACAATCCCGCTAGGGGCGGCCATTTGACTCTGAGTTATTTGTTTTACAGGAAGGGGCACTAACCCTCCACCAACCCACTTGATGACACGTAGGGAGCACGTAATTGTTTGGTTATATGGTTACCACCCAGCGTTGTAAATGGTTTCTTGGCTTACAGGAAATCATTAGGCTTGTCACTCAATGTAAAGCCACCTGTAAAGGAAAGAAAAGCAATAAGAAGTGACAGGAAAGATGGGAGAAACAGGAAGAGAGGAGGGCAGGCACAGAAAAAGAATGATAAAGGCTGAGGAAGAAGTAGGCAGCACTACATCAAGTGAGTGGATGATGGTATATATATATATATATATATATATATATATATACAGTATATAACCACACACACAGTATTCTCAATTTTCTGGCATAATTCAGCCAAGCCCAACACCAGTTAAAGCAAAATGCCGGATATTGCATAGTACCCCCCATTGGCTCAGTATTTGGCATCGAGCCAAATGTTGATTTACTATTTGTTTCGAACCTGAATCCTAAAAGCTTTCCTGTGAGTAAAAGATGAAAATTAAGCATAAAATACAATAAAATAATGATACAGCTCTGTAATATGATAGTACTGCACTGGTTGGGTACCGTTTACAAGCCAGTTGGTACACCTCAGCGCCAGATATTGCATAGAACCACGAGTTATGTCTCGTTTCAGTGCCGGATGTTGCATAATTTCGCTGGGTATTGTTTTAATAGAGCCAAGCCAGCAGCGCCAGATATTACATTGGGCTGGATATTGCGATGACGGGTAATTGAGGTTTACTATATTTATATACAGTATATGTATATATATATACTGAGATGCAACACAATGACATATTAGAGTATGTTGAGAGTATTACATGGTTCAGCTTCCATGTCTTGGCATGTTTTTCATAATGATACTCTGCTGGCAGTGTCGAATTTAGTGTTCATGTCTTCAGCACAGTGCACCATCTGTACTGTAAAGCATTCGAAAAATATAAGTTTTTGAATAATATTATTGTGCTTTGAGTACAGAATTGTAAACCATCCCTATTTGTGTGCTTTGGTCTTATATAAGAAATGCCTAGTTTTCAGGACCCACATATATCTTATTGCAGAAACAAGTGTCTTTGTGAATCCAACCTTGGCCATTGATAAAATGAACCTTGCAGAAAAGCATGTCCTAAAATCTAAGTTGAACAGATCCTACAGTTAAAACATCCTTATATGATGGTGGTGGATATACTGAATTGCATGAGCTATTAGAAGGTTGTAGCTGCCTTTTTTGTTTACAGAATATATTTTCTTATATGTACAGTATAGCTGCCACCACTGTTCCTAAGTAATCACATATTTTGTGATATTACATAGTATGAGATTGCTGTGTTGAGGGTTGAAGGGCTGCATGTGGGTTTGTGGCCATAGTGTGGTGTGGTACTGGCAGTAATGGTGGGCTCTTCTTTGCAGTGGCAGCATGCGGGCAGGAGTGGCGACGGTTGCAGCACAGTAGTACTTGGTGGTGGTGGTGGTGGTGGTGGTGGTGGTGGTGGTGGTAGTGGTGGTGGTGGGGGTGGTAGTGGTGGTGGTGGTGGTGGTGGTGGTGGGGGACTGAGTGTAATTTGTCCTGTGTGTGGCAAACAGATAAGTCGACGCGACAACTTAAGAGTGCATATGCGCACACACACTGGTGAGAAACCATATCCCTGCCCTCACTGCCCACACCGCAGCAAAACTGGAGGAAATCTTCGCAAGCATGTGCGCTCCATACATGGGAGGGACTTGGGTGACAGAAGTGGACAGATGGGCCCCAATACATTGCTGTAAATCCATAAGCAAGGTAGTTGTGTAGTATGACACTTGTTATACTCTTATTGCTCGACAGCACAGTGATGGGTTTAGTAAAAGGTTTACTTCCTGCTGCATGTCTGAAGTGTTCACTGCTGCCACTGAGAAGGCTGCCCAGCCTTCTACATCTTTGGACAGTTGTCCATGGTTGAAGCAACTTCACTAGACATGTTGAATACCCATATCCAGGAGAGTAACTTTGTGGCCACAGTAACGGCTCACTTTCTTTACAGTGGCAGCGTGCAGATGACAGAAGCAGTGAAGGTGGCAGCAGTACAGATAATGGTGGTGGTGTCAGAGGTGGTGGCTTTGGCATCATGTGCCCTGTGTGCGGCAAAGTGATCAGCCGTCGTGATAACCTCAAAGTTCATCTTCGCACTCACACAGGGGAAAAACCATATGGCTGCCCGCACTGCCCACACCGAAGTAATGAACGTGGCAACCTACGCAAGCACATTCGCTCCCTCCATGGTGTAGACTTCGATACCACCAGTATCATGCCACCGCAGTTTTAGCAGTAAATTATTGTGCTAGCGTTTGAAAAATTATTCTTGTGCGTTACTGGATTTGGGGAGAAAGAACAATTATCTTTATACATTACTGGAAATAGACTTCAGAAGTTGTGTGAGTCTCGGCTATTTTGTACTGAAATTTTGAAGACGATTGTGTGACATTTCATGCTTTGTTGTGTTGACGTGTTTGTTTTTGTGGTGGGTGTTGGGTGAGCATGGGTTATGATAGTGGTGGTGAGTGTAGGGTGCAGCCACTCACTGAACTGGTGCCTCTCTTTTCAGTGTGGCAGCAGGACAGTGGGCGTAGCGCTTGACCCCTCCACCCAGCGCCCTTCAGTTGACCAGCTCTTCCCCACCCAGGCTATATCTTCTTGGCCTCTCTCTGTCCAGACTCACAATCAGGAACATCCACGAGTCTTCAAGTGCCCATATTGTCAGCATGTGACACAAAAGAAATTTAACCTAACCAAACACATAAGAACCCACACAGGAGAGAGGCCATTCCACTGTAAATTTTGCTTGTATTCCACTGGAGATCCCAGTAACTTGAAAAGTCACTATAAGTTAAAGCATAAGTTTCCTCAAGAGTGGATGAAGCAATAAAATTAGAGTAGACATACAGTAAATTTCATATAGGCTTTGAGTGAAGATAAAGTAGTTCCAGTACACAGTACAGTATTGTACTGCACTGTAACATTTTAAGCTTCCTAACTTACTGTCAAGCTTTGTTGTATCTCAGTGCAGTTATACTATATTTAATAGCAATAAAATAGAGCGTAAAAATCTACACTATTTGGACGGGGTTGTTCGGCCAGACTGCCTAGGGAAGAACTACTACTACAATATTTGGATTTTGATATTGTGTATTAAATCTACAATACTGTATTTAGATTTTGATATCGTCTATTAAACCTTGAGCCAGAGGGCCTCATATCCTGATTTATGCCACACAGTTTTCGTCAGTTTAGGAAAGCTGTGAGGGTTATCAGAGATTGCTCCTAATGCTTTCACTCCAAAGAGTCATTATTAAGAGGGTGGGGGGGAAAGAACATTGACCTGAATGAAATAATGAAAACTTCCTTGAGGTGAAGGAGTCAGTGACAGAGGGTAGAATATTATACATAAGCTATTTGTCAGTTAGCCATTATGAGAGTCAGCCTTTTGTTTATTACAAAATTAAAAGTTATTTTATTTATTTATTAGTTGTTTCTCTTCTTTAAAAGCAAGGAAAATCTAATACATTACTTTGGTTTAAAACTTGTAGTCAATACCTCTTCTCTTACAAAAGACTGATAACAGTATTTGAAGGTATTAAGTTAGTCTTTACAGTTAGTACACTATGTAGAGATGATGTAAACATGTGTTGCTACCAAAGCTTGTAGTAATGATTGTTAGTGGCAAAGAAGTTAAGCCAGTTTTTTCAGTGCAGTGCATTTGTAAGAGTATTTCTGAAATTGCAAATTGTTAACCACTGTAAACAGTGCTACAAACTACAGTAATGGTGTCCTGCTGTACTGTGATAAATTTTTTCTTTCTCCTGAGAATCCTTACCAAGACCTCTCCAGTTGAAAAATGGATTTTGTGACTGGGTATGATTTTTGCTTTGTAAATTGCATAAAACTTCTTCGTATTTTTACACAACAGGTGTCGTACCAGAGTTTCAAATACAATACAGTGTAATTTTTTTTCTTTTTTTACAAAAATGGTCATTACTGTGTATGTATAAAGCGCAATGTCAAAATGACAGTAAACAATTTATTTATTGATTATTTTTTGTGTTTATGTTAACCTTCAATGAATAAGCTCCATGTAATATATTTAATTTGTATTCCCATTACTTTCACTTAATAGTAACCAGTACCAGAGATATGGTTATTTCTGTAATTTCTTCACTAGTCTGCCATACCAAAGACAGAATACAGTACTTTTCAATCCCCATCCATCCCAAGTATACCTATTGGTGCTTAGTACAGTATGCAGTGGTGTAATTATTTTGGTGTAAAGTGCATTATGTACAAGCAGTTGCAAGAAATGCAGTCAAACTTCTTTGTTCAAGTTTCTGCTATCATAAAACCATGACTTTACCTCACAGACACTACCTTTGTACATGTACGCATTTCATATTACATGTACATATCGATATGTACTATCTGACAATAGTTAGCTGGTTGGAACTATTGTGGGCCATAAACTCAACCCACTGGTCATCCAATCAAGACAGTGTATGGGTGGTGGTGGTTCAGGATAAACCACGCATCTCAGAGCTAATATCTTCTCAGTACAGTAACCTCGTACGGATGACTTACTGTACCTGTATGTTTATCACTGCATATTAGGTCTGTGGCAGGGTCATCTCCATTGTGTAGGAAGAGTGATAAATGTGAAAGTGGAAATGTTGGGGAAGGGATGTCCATAGGAAGAGTGATGCATGTAGAAGTGGAAATGTTGTATTGGATATGCTTGTGCATGTCAGAGTCAGTATATGTCACCAGTAGAATCAACAGGGTGCAAACACACACAGGCATAAAGGAGGACATACTGCGAGCACCCCAGCTAATGTCTGCCATGGTTTGAGCTTGAATGCTAGATTTCAGGTACACACATCACAAACCGAGTACACTTTCCACTGAGCCACCATAGCTCCAGTTCATGTAAGAGCTGATATAATTTGTGAACACACACACACACACACACACACACACACACACACACACACACACACATATATTTTAGAGCACAAGCAAGGAATTGAACTTGCAACTCCTGGACAGGAGCCAGGTACTGATATTACACCATGGCGTGATGTGTACGTTCCACATCTTTTTGTTTATTGAGGTGATTCAGGTATTTACTGTAAACACAATGCATAAACTAAACAAGATTATCTATAGCTGAATATTTCATTTCTGTCATTTATCCTCAAAAGCATAGGATGATAGGCATGGTGGTGTGACTTGGTTTTTTCTTCTCTTAGTTTGGAGGCAAATCCTTTTTTTTTTTTTTTTTTTTTTATGTGAGGAAGATGGAATCAAAGGCAACGAGCCTGCAAAACTATTCCTTCCAAGAGAAAAACAAAATATAAGAGAGAGCCTAATTCAAGATCCGATCATTTCCAGATGCCTGGACACACTGCGTTTGAAAAACTGGAGATCATAGGAAGTAGGAAATACAGACAGAGGGAGACAGTTCCAGAGTTGACCTGTTGCATAAATGAAGGACTGGGAGTAACAGTTAACTCTTGCATTAGACAGTTGGACAGAAAAGGGATGAGAGTTTGCTGCTAGACGGGTGCTACGCGCCCTTCGTAGGGATGGAGGAATGCATGCAGACAGTTCAGAGGAGCAGTGACCATTGAAGCAGCGATAGAAAAGAGATAAAGATGCAACAGTGCGGCGAAGAGACAAAGGTAGAAGGGAGTCAGTAAGAGGAGGAGAGTTAATGAGGTGAAAAGCCTTTGACTCCATCCTATTGAGAAGAGCTGTATGTGGGGAGCCTCCCCACACATGAGAGTTGTACTCTACACAGGGGCGGATAAAACCCCTGTATAGAGTCAACAGTTGTGCAGGGGTAAAGAAGGAACGGAGTCGGCTTAGCACACCCAATCTCTTGGAAGCAGATTTTACAAGAGATGTAATATGATCTTTCCAAGACAAGTCCCGAGTAAATGAAACCCCAAGCATGTTCAAGGATGATGCAGGATTAAGCTGAATATTATCAAACATTAGTGGGTATACCTATGGAAGATTTCGTCGGGTGTTTTCAGGTCTGTGCTAGAGGTCATGGAGTCTTTCTAAATGTGGTAGAAGGTGAATCCCTTAAGCTAGGACCAATGGACCACATAGCTCTGCAGGGCAGGAGAGGTCCTTGGAGAGACCGTTACATCTTTCACCAGAATTACGCGACTTTGATGTGGGCTTGAACCATGGTCAAGAAGCATGAGCTCTACCGCTGAGGCATTCTGGCCCCTCTTAGTATGGTAGAAGTTTAAGTAAATAGTATTTTTCTTCTGTGTTACCACAGTGGATGGCAACCATAAAACCAAATGATGCATGGTGGTCTAGTTGATTAAGTGCTCCAACTGGATGGAGTCTGTAGATGTATGGGTGGGGTTTCTTGCTCACGTAATGCCACTCGGGCAAGTGAGGCTGGTTACCCTTGCCTTAAATGTTGGATTCTGTATCATAGACCTGGACCCTCATGATTATATGGGACACACTGGGACTGGATGATGATGATGACTGAATGTTATAGTGGACTTATAATTTTTTTTTTTTTTCCCCCATATCAGTGGGTATTAGTTTCATACCACAACTCAACCAGGTGTTATACATTATCAGTAGAGTTTGGAGACATATTATCCACCATTAAATAATTGCTCTTAATATGAAGAGGTCAAAAATTTACTCAACATCATGCATTGCATTTCCTTAAACTATTTGACCCCTTAGACAAGGGGTAAATTTAACATCCTCATAAGTACTGTATTGAACATTAACTTAAACATACTGTATTGAAGGAAAGTTGAAAGTATGACAAGAATTGGATTGGATTGGAAGAGAAGTGTTGGATGGGAGGCAGTGAGAAGGTATAGATTTTTTGGCTGGTGAACCATTTCCACTGTACAGTTACTGTATTCCTGTTTTATTCATTGTAGGGCTGTTATGATGTGCACTGAGTAAATGAAGTATATGTGTAGATGGTATCACCCGTGAAAAAGAACAGAGAATGTTGAAGGCTTGAGTAATGAGTGAATATTGAGTTTTCCCTCACATAATTCTGGATCCTGTCTACCCTGACCCTGTTAAAGTACATTACAGTAATGGGAAATTTGATTAGGCTGCTGCTGCTGACTTTATTTTTTCTTTTCTTGCTTGGGGTTGTTAGTATTGTTGGGCAACCTTTTTAACTGCTTTGGTTGTAAAGACCTACAGCTTGGAAATATCTGACCAATTAAATGAGGGCATACCATAGGTCAAATGCACTTGATATGGTGTTTTTGTTTGTGTTGTATGATTGTGCTATGTGGTGTGCAGCTTTACACAGTGTACATGCATCAGTATAGTATTATCAAGGCTGTATTTGTATAGAGTCTTTCCCTATTTCAGTCAGGCATTTCTACTTGCTCATAAGAATGCAGTGTGATATTGTTTGAGGAAGTCTTGCCTCACGCACCATACATTTATCAAAGCATCATCAGTGGTAGGTATCAGTATTACACTGAACCCCACATCATAGTTTAGGCATACATAAAAGGAAATTGAATAAGGGAATTGTATACATGGAATTTCAAGGTGTGGGTAGCAGAAAATGAAATGTATTCATAGAAGATTAATGCACACGTGGCAGTCTTCACGGGAGAGTAACGAAGGCATCTCTTTCCAGCGGCGGCCGTGGACAGGTGAAACAGTGCAGCCAAGACCAGTTAACCTTACCTCTCGCCCCCATGATGCTTTGATCGTCCACACTGAAGCTACCTCCCCGGTCCTTCCACCAGACTCACCTAGGAGGGCCCCAGCTGCCTCTGTTAGTCCTCAGGTGTTGACTCAAGAGGTTATTCTGCACAGCTGTCAGTTCTGCAGTTACTCATCACCCAGTAAAGGAGATTTAAAGAAGCACATCAGGATCCACACTGGGGAGAAGCCATATGGTTGCCCTCATTGTAGCTACCGATGCTCTGACTCCAGTGCTTTGAGTAAGCATGTGAGGACACACACAGGAGAGAAGCCTCATTGTTGTCCACATTGTCTCTACAGAACACATTTGGCCACAAACCTCCATCAACATATAAGCTCTGCTCACCCTGAACTGTTAGGATGAATCTTGAGCATAAAATACTGTACCTACATACAGTAAGTGCATCATCTATGAAATCATCATACGTTTGGACTGAAATATATTTTGTAATAAGTGATAATGCGTTGGATAAGTTTTCAGCAAAGCTTGGTGATTCAGCATGGTAACTGAAATTTAAGTGGTACTGTTTGAGATGTAGTGAATGTAAAGGTTTTACCTCTAAAGTGGGAAATAGTGGTGAAGGAGAGAAGGCATAGAGGCATTAATGGTAGGCCAGATAAAACAGTTCAGGCAAGAGGGAGGTGAGTGGTTTGAGGAAGCCTGGCAGGAGTGAGGTTTAGGTGAACCAGACTAACTGCTGGTTTGTCTTTTGCAGTGTACGCGTGGGGGAGGCGGGGTGGCAGTGACTGGGGTTGGCGAGTCTTGGGATGGCGTATCACGAATGTGTCATCATGGGTGCATAGTTGACAACTGCCGTGCTTGTAAACCCTTCACTTGCCATCATTGTCCATATGCTACCAGAAGTCGTGCTGATCTGGTAAAGCATGTGCGCAAACACACTGGTGAACGGCCCTTCCCCTGCCCATTGTGTAGTTATAGAGCCAGTGACAGGTCGACTCTCAGGAAGCACTTTCTTAGACACAAATGAAGTTGAAGTCATCTCAGGCATAATTGACGTAATCATTCATGAGTTATATGTATTGTCTGACTTGACATTTATGGAAGTTGCAGTACAGTATGGAGTTGAAATTGATTGCTTCATTGTGTCAGCTAAAAAAGATCAGTTACAAAGAGCTTGAGACTACCACATTGTATAATTTTTGTAAAGTGTTGTAAGTGTTGATAAGCTTGCTGGATATTTACAAGCAGGGCTGTCTCTAGTAGGATGAGATACCTAAGGCAAGGTAACTCTTTGGAAAGTTGCAGGACACCTTTCACTCTAACAGAAACAAAGGAACCATTGTCCACCACTCAAAAAAATATAAAAATAAAAACAATAAATATTTATGTACTTCATTTTTTTTTTTTTTTTTTTTTTTTTTTTCCCCCAGAGAGGCAATTCTGTTGGTAACACAGTAAACCCTTGATATACAGAACCCTCTTTTGATAAATTTTGGTTTTAACTACCACCTTGAGTTGGCCAAGCTGTATGTTCATTAAATGAATTTTTTTTTTGGTAAAAAAATGGACACGTGGGAAACACCGACCATTGTGGGGTCCCTACACACACACACATGCACATGCACACGCACACGCAACTCCGCATCCCACAGAACGCCACATCAGTCTCTGGGTGACCAGCAATGTGAGAGGGGCCATAAATAGAGCATTTATTGAGGAAAAGAACCATTTAGACCTAGATGCATGTTATTGTGTATGACTGTATGGTCGACCGACGCTCTATATTTAACAATCTTTGTTTGGTAAAAGCCATGACACCTGGGAAATTACCAAACAGCATGGTGTTTGACTTTAATGAACTATCAACTTTAACGTCAATGGTCGGTACCAGTTAGTTCGTTATATCGAGTGTTCTGTGCCAGTAATACAAAATGAGCATGTTTTTTTATTATTTGAATTCTTTGAATATCGGGTGTCTTCAATAAGAATATAGATTCTAATGAAAATGATAAAAAAAGCTGGTTTTATTTGTACAGTAACTGTATTTATACTGTACTGTACATATAAGATATTTTATTGTTGCAATACACAGTAATTATGTATTCTGAGTTTTTATATATATATATAGTCCTTCCTCCAATTTTGCAAGAATATGGTCTACAAAAACCCTCACAAAATCAAAATTTACAAAATTGAAACAATTAAATATATGAATTATAGGCAAATTGGTCGACATCACCCCAAGGTAAGCACTTTTTCCCACCCTTTCTCTCGACTCTACCTCTTAATTTTATGATGATAAATGAAACAAACATGAACTTATGTACTGTACAGTAATATTAATAAAAAAACATAGGTAAGAAACATAAAAAAGCCAAACTCCCGACGTATAGCAGAGTTACCTTTACCTGCATTTTTCCTTTCAATCATGTTCAATTTGATCTCCAAACCTATTTTTTTGTTCTTCTTACCCGTTGGCGCCATGATAACACTCGTGCAAGGTTAGACTGCTGGGATATTGCGAGGAGCACCACGAAATTGTGAGGGTCAGTGACCTGGGTTGGGAACAGGTGCAAACAAACGTGGCTGGGTGGCAGACCACTGAACAAGGAGGCGCAGTACGCCCAGTGAACCATGACGTCACTACTCCGCGTGGCAGAGTAGTGTGGGAAGACGACTCTCCCACCACTCGACCTCACAAAGTGTGATCGCTCGCAGAGTTCATAAATGTTAAAAAATACATAACTTTTGAAACTACCTCGCAAAATTGGTGAATCGCAAAGTTAAAATTCACAGAGTTGAAGGATGTACTGTATATACGTACACATACAGTAATCCTTCAGTTATCCAATGTAAAAGAGCCAAAGGAACGTCTGGATCGTGGATCTGTTTGGGTAATGGACTTCTCCCCTGGACCCCCTTCATGCATACCCTAACTTTGAAAACCACTGTGAAAGGCCACTACAGCACATTGTACAACACTTATTCCAGGTGTGTGACACTAGTCTGTCTGGTCAAGCAGACCTATAAACCACAGCCAAGCAATTACCTTGTCCAAGCAGACCCATCTGTCTCAGACAAGCAATCACTGCTGCAGAGCCATACTCTGCAGTGACATGAAAACATCATGATAAAAAACTGTTCTGAAGGGTGAAAATGTTCGCTTGGCCATAATTTCCACCAGGACACAAGCATTTTGTCTGGATAAGATGGAAGAATGTATGAATACTGGTCTCAAGCAGTCAGATCACAGCGTCTGGATAATGGAGTTGTCAGATAATGGACGTCCAGATAATCTAGGTAACATATATATATATATATATATATATAGTTTTAAGTAACTGCTTGTTAACTTACACGGTTCATGAACTTCCACCTAACAGACTTACAAAACTTCATTCTTGCTAACTGTATTCAGTGATTCACCAAGTAGTCGGAAGTGTTTTGAGTTACCAGCAATGACAATCAAACAATAGCCAGTGTCATATTACAGTCTGTGAGGTGTAGGACTAGACTGTTATATCCCAGAACATGTAATGGGTAGGTGGCATGCAACTATCTTACATCTTGGTGCCAAATACTGTATGTAATTGAAAAACCTCCAACAAATCTTTGAACTTGATGCCTGCACATACAACACCTCACCTCAGCTGGTAATTAGGCCACTATACAGTCAATCCTTGAGTAACGCAGTTTCGTACTTACACAAACAGCATTAATGCGACAGGTCATAATTAAAGCGGGGAAAATCTTGAGCTAATGCAGGAAGTGTCAGCTGGTCAGGTGACAGTTTTAAAGTTAGACACAGCGACATCACCTGCCAGACTTGCCATGATTGGCCAGCTTGCATCCGAGTACCTGTCCTCATCTTATACCCTTATACTGTACTCACCGTCCTTTCTCATATCTCACCAAGTTCTACCTGCATTGTGCAGCAAGATTTTTTGTGTTTGTAAGAGTCGAGTGAGGACATTGACTCTTAGTCATACCATGTGATCAGCCCCAGCCAATTCCAACAACAATGATGATAACAACATTGGGGGTGGGGAGCAGGGGAGTATGCATCAACACAAATACTCTGCCCAACTTGATTTTGTTAGTGCCATTTTAATACTATTCATGTTCTTAATTACAGTACAGTTATATCTCTCTCAGTATTTTACCTGATGGTGGGTATAAGTAGGGAGTAATTTATGTGGGGTAGGGTGGTAAGAAGGGGCAAAAGTGATGCTTTTGGAAAGTGGCCAGATTACATTATACTGTTATACATGCAGTCATATTGTTTGAATAATCCAGGTTTGAGTATAAGTACCTTTCAATTTACTCGAGATTGAATTTTATGTTTTTGAAATAACATGATGTAAAAACTCTTCCTTTTCGTTTACAATACACTTTTTTCTTAAAAAAACATGATTTAAGAAAAAACAAAATTCTCACAACGGGACATTGCAGTTTGCAATCTCCAGAGGTCTCGCCCGTCTTCTCACGCTGGAGGATGATTAACACTGCCAAATACACATTCACCATTGTACCAGCTTCGTGTCAACATCACTGTGCAGCCTCACCAATGTTTTACACCATTTTTTCTTTACCTAACTTATCTTCATCTGATTCATCGTGGCCTCCAAGCGTCCTTCTACCTCTGGAGCATAATCCATATTCTATTTACCACAGAGTACACTAGAAATTTCACAGAACCTAACTCCTTCACTTAACATGTATTCTTATTGCAAAATTATGTTTAAATTACATGAAATTCAAATTACACGACTTCTGGAACACAATACTTGCGTAAATTGAGAGGTACCTTACCACGGTCTGCCATCAGTGTATATTGTCTGCATTACTCAAAGGTTTCCTCTACTACTATTACTACAACTACCACTACTATTGCAGGCTTCTTGTAGTTTCAGATGTTTTTATATCAGTACAATTTTCTGTGGAATAAATGTAAGCTGTTTCTGCATTCATATTCTCTAATGTCAGTACCATCTGAACAAGCAGTACTGGTCCTTTATGAATGGATAGTCAGCTGTCAACGGTTGCTTAAAATTTCAATAGCACTGGGCAGTGGCTTTAACCATTCAGTATGATGTATTCTGAATCCCATTCTTGCTACCTTAGATGATTTTATTCAGCTGAGGGAGAGAAATCAGGTTGTCAAGGGGTAAGGGAGACTTTCTAACTCTGAGACGACAAAGTGTTTCTGAAACAATAGAAAATAGAGTGGAGGAAAAAAAAAAATCATTAGGGAGACTTTAATATTGGCACAAACAAATGGTTTCTCCAAAATAACAAATTGCCTGTAGTTTAAAAAAAAAAAAAAAAAAAAAAAAATTATTTGATGGATGGAGTTAATGAGAGGGAAGTGTTGTTGATAATCAATAGCCTTGGTCCATGGGTCCCAGAAAGTGTCAGACTGCAGCCAGTTGCCCTGACTTGGTTGGCCATGGTCTGGAGACAGTCCTTAATAAGGTGTGGGTAGGAACTGGTCATGTTCCTCTAACTAGTGCAGTATGTAGACAAATGACTTTTAAGGGTATTGTGTGTTCTGAGTTAACATTAAATATTAATAAATAATGCATATTAATTTTTATTTTACCTTACACATGCATAAATGAATGGTATCATAAGGAATTAGGATTTTCATTTTCTTTTTAATGTAAATAGATAATGAAACTGAGTCACCAATACTGCTAAACAAAGTGCAGTGTTAGGAGTATAGTGATAGTTAAATGATGGTAAAAAGTAGAGACCTGTAAAGTGCAGAGAAGTGCAGTTACCATCGTAACTACCAATGCCTAGTGTAAAAGTTGTTATGGACACATGCAAAAAACACTAACGCACAGTGGTAATCATCTCCGCAACAGTCATTGTGTGATAGTACAGTACAGTACACACTAAAGGCAAGCACAGCAAGAAGAAGCAATTTAGATGAGAATGGTAAGTAAATATGTAGATTTTTTTTTTTTCTATTTCAGAATTCTTTATGATTATTGAGTCTGTCCTTTATTCTGTGCTAACTATTATATTTGTACTCATTTAAAATATACAGTACCTTTACAGAGAAATTAGTTAATGTTAGCAAAGACTATGTCAAACAAAAATTTTTATACAATTAAAGCAGTAGTAAATGTGAGAGAGACCTGCATGAAAACCTATACTTTAAGGATGACTGCTGGAGGAGTGAGTGAGTGCAAGGGTGGAGTGGTACTGAGTAGTGTTTGTGAGATGGAAGTGGATATGTGCACTGACTGAGAGTAAAGTATTCATTGTCATGTGATGCTGAACCTAGTATATTATTATCATAAATAATGCAAAAAAGAAATGCTCATTTGTATTACTGAAGCTTAACAAGCTTAAAGAAGAAAGAAAAAAGAAAAGCATTAGGTACCCCAGACTTTCTTCACATATTCAGCACCGAACTGATTCTGAATGAAGAGAAGCAAGTCTGATATATTTAATGTGCCTGATAGCAAAGTCTGATTGAGTGAAAGTGGATATAGTGAGGATTTTCTGTATTTTAGCTTGGCGTTCAGAATTGTATGAAGTACTTAAAGTGGAGTATATAAAGTGCTGTAGGTGGTAATGAATTGTAAGCTGTACTGAACATTTATAACTCCATAGTGATGGCAACATTTATTATATTTTATTTTTATTTTTTTCTGGTATTGCTAACAATACCCGTGGCTTTGCTTAGTTTTGGAGAGACTTCATGGAAGGAGACAATATAATTCATTATGGTGTCAGTATTCCAGCAATATGGTTATTCCATTTTCCTACTAGTCCAGTTAAGAAAAAGAGCTTGCATGATAGTAATACTGTGCACTGAAGAAAAGTGCAGTTTGTTGTTAAAGTTAATGAACAATGTGTGTATGAACAAAACAAGAGGAGAGAAATATACTGTAACTAAGTTTAGTGTTTTGAGTGAGGATGTTTATCTCTTCGCAAAAGAGTACAGCTGTATTGAAATGCAGTTAATGTAAAGTTAACCTTATAGTGTTTTGTATATGCAGTGTATTATGCTTCTAGCTTCTGTATTTCAATTCCATCGTTTTATGGGTAAACATTAGTAGATAGCCATAGATGAAGGTAGGGCATCTAGAAATTGTGATTGAAGTAAGCGTATTGTTTTTTTGTATGGAACAGCAGCATCAGGCTTCAACTTTTTAAATGGGGGGAGTGGGAACAATCTGTTATGGGTTAAAATCAAGAATTGGGTGATGCTTGTACAGTAATCAGTTTGATGGGGAAAGGTAGATGGACTGTGGTAGTCAGGCAGATCTTTTGCTTTGATTGGGGTTTAAAACATTAATATAGTTTAAGTGCTTTATATAATTTTGACTTGTAAAATGATAGATTCTTTATGAAATGCAGATATTTATGTCTCCAAAATGTATCTTCACCCTGGTAATTTGTGGTTTAACAGTGAACAGTGTTACAGTTTGCATTTTTTTTCCCAGAGCAGTTATTTCTGAAAAGTTCCTGTATTAATAAAAATAGAGGCATTCATATATAAATAAAAAGAAAAAACTTTTCATGAATAATTTTGAAGTAGCTTTCATTCTTTTACATTGTAAAATAAAAAATTAAAGACACCTCTTGGAGGCATTGTCCTTTCAAAATGATGTTGCTGGTGGTGCATGGTACAGCAGTATAGAATCCATTATTATACACCTTGTAAACTAGAGGATGTCAACTGGATTATTTTAAAACAGTAACATGCTTCACAAGTGTTTGCATGTGAAACAGAACAATAGAATTTAAAACTGTGATGCCAAGATGAGATAATAACAGCAAGTAAGTTGTTTCAGAATAATGTAAATATTATATACAGCATAGGGTTTTGTACTTTGTTCATGGGGAATATTTTTTACATAATCCATCTTATATTTCATGCATTACTGAGGATTTTATACATACAAACATACATACTGTATATGACGTGATGTGTGGTGGCGACCAAACCAGTGTTCTGGCATAAGACTAAGGTGAGGTGCGAGGCGCTGCTCATAACCTGTGTTCTCCCGTCTTTGCAGTGCCGCCAGTGGCTGGAGCAGCTGAGCAGGGTGGGGATCGTGGCAGGTAAAGCCAAGGTAACGTGTCCTCTGTGTGGCAAAGTGTGCAGTCGAAGTGACAAGCTTAAGCTGCACCTGAGAACCCACACTGGAGAGAGGCCTTACCTCTGCACATACTGCGATCATCGCAGTCGCACTAGTGATGATTTGAAACGTCATGTACGAACCCACACTGGAGAAAGACCTTACCAGTGCCCTTATTGCCCATACAGGGCCAGTGACCCATCCACCATCCGTTCTCACAAAAAGCATCGTCATCATGAGCTGTTTCATCAGGCTCGTCTTAGTCAGCAACAACAGCAGGACAAAGCGAACGGATGAGGCATGTGAAGCAAGTCAGCTTCATTCGTACTGCTAAGCTGGTTTCAGTGATTGGTTTAGTAATTACATGCAAGTACCATACCTGAGTGAGCTATAACTTGTAAGTTCATAGAACTGGACCTCAGACATGAATGCACTGTTCACCATTGTTAAGGACTTATAAGAATACTGTACAGTTCTGTAATAACTTTTTAGTCACACCAATTCTTTACTGTATAGAATATTTGTTGCTTCACTTTGTTGTAGACAAGCTAACATGCACTGATACTTGCCTCTTATCTTGAGCTTTTTATCATGACCACGCCATATTAACGTATGGCAAGTATACAGTGTGAGTTTGGGAAAGGTTGCATTTTGGTAACATTATTTTGCTAGTCATGGTTACTTTAAATTACAAATACCTGTAGTTTACTGTTTTCAGTAGTTGCACATTGGAATAGGAACTAATCCTAGATTTCATTTCTGAAGCATAATGTTGTTATAGAAAGTGGAGGTAGGAAGCAAGAGTTGTACTGTTTCAGTAGCAGGTTCATATGACTTGTGGTGCATCACATCTTGAAGCAGTTCCATAAGCACTCACTTTGAAACTGTGTGCAGGTTCATTTGACTTGTAATGCAGCACACCTTGAAGCAGTTCCATAAGCACTTACCTTGAAACTGTGTGTGTAATGTTACTCTGCTTCAAATGCAAATTGTAGAGAATATATTGACTTTTTGTATAGTAAATAACCATACCTAGCACATCATGATTTTATGTAATTCAGTTTCTCATTTTCTTGGTTGAATAATATATGTATTTGTTAGTACCCTACTCTAATTTTGGCCATGAAATATTTACGCTTTGCTTTGTTTTGCCATAATACTCTAATGGCATCAGTATGTCAAATATGTTTTGTTATTTTGTGGAGAATATCTGGCTTGTTTTGTAGCATGCCATGATTAATGTGTATTGGATTACCTGTATTACTGTTAATTATTTATTTCATGCTCTGTTTCTTACTGATTTTGAGAACTTGCTTTGATGGGCAGAGCTGAAAGGAGTGCATGGATGGCAGATCTGGAGCATTGCCCTGTTAAAGAAATTTTGAAGAAAACATAATTTAAAAGTATAGTAGCTTGTATGAAAGCTTCATGCTTTCCCTTTGTATCCATTTAAGCATTTTCGTAACTTTTCTTGGCATACATATGAGAACAGTACCGGTATGTTATTCTTGTTAATATCCAGTTCTCTACTTGTCTTATTATCAGATCAGTAGTAAAACACACACACACCAAAAAAATGTATGCATGTTTGAGTAAATGGATTGTACTGTATGTAAAACTTAGCAACCTCCACAATGTAGAACGACAATCGTAAAAGTAAAACAGGGTCGTTTTCTCTGGTTATGTAGTGTTGCAAATAAGCATCATTGTTATCATTCAGTGTATTTACAAATGTCGTTTTTTTTTTTTTCCCCCATATATTGACTTTTTTCCCCTCCATACCTGACTTTTTTTTTTTTTTTTTACTACTTCCATGTTCACTGGAAAAGTTAACAGTAGGTACAATACCATTCTCTCTCTCTCACGTCTTTATACTGTTGCCATACCAAACAGGCAGGCTGAGGGGATATTACTGAATTGTTCTATTATCTTGGTGATTCTTCGTACTAGATACCATTTATGCTACCCTCACTCATTTACGTTATCAAGAATGGGGGTTAGAGAGTTGTACCATAGATTACTCAGGCCATCATCATCATTGTCATCTTTATCATCATCCAAATGCTTCCCGACTTAAAAAAAAAAAAGAAGGTGGAACCAAGACCAAATTTTAACAGTAAGCTTCAGCATGGGTATGGTATTTTTGTATGTTGCCATGAAGTTTTATCTTGTCCTTTTTGTATTTTTTTTATTTTATATAGCATTCCATAATCCAGTTGGTATAGTCACAGAAATGTATTTCTGCAGCCCCTGTGATGTCTTCATGCAACAAAGGGTAGCAGTGTGGTAGTAGCTTTGTGTGTGAATACTGTATGAATGAATACTGGAGAGGGAAACCTTCACGCGGTGGCACCGATAAAACTGGGTGACTCCTGTGCCCAGTTTTACAATGGTTCACTCCCTATCCTCCCAAAAGAGCATGGTGAACAGTAGGAGGTCACTTTCATCCTGCAGTCCACATGGTTCACATTCCAAATGAAACCTAGAGCTACAGCTACTGTTATTATTACTGAGTGGCTGTCCATTCTCCACAGCTTACCTTTGTTAGTAAGAGAATGTGTAGGCATCCATCCATCATCCAATTCTACGTTGCCCCTTGAGAAACGTAGGAGCCTGGGGCTGGGCAAGTTGGTCCTGACGTTTAAGATGAGAGTGATTTAAGATGAGAGCGAAGCTTTGTGTATAGAAATTTATATCAGTGACAGGACACCACACTGTATAAAAGCTTATGTGTTTAGTATTCAGAATAATGTTGTAAAATACTATTGATTATATCTGGTGTGGGGAGGAAAGTCAGGTTTTATGCTTTTAAAAATATATTACTTTTGGGAAGTGCCAGGGTTTATACTGTATATACTGCAATATTGTATTTCTCATATACTATATATCCTCTTTGATCCTTATGATTTACAAAAGTTGGTTTTTAGTACTGTCGGGTGAAATTGGATGTCATTTATCTTCATGAAATTTACAGTACTGTACTTTGTTTAGTGGACAGAATAAGGGATTTTATTAATGAAATATTATCAGTTTTAACCCCATGAATCCGATCACATACTTTTGGTGCCACTTTTGCTGCTTCCAAGCTATTTAATTCAGTATTGGAAAGACATTTTAGAATGGAGAGGTAAGGTATAGTGTTCATTAATCCCTTTACTATAAGATGCTTCCCGTGTCTTAATGTGGAGGCAGCAAAAATACATTTTAAAAAGCCATCTGTCATATCTAGTTGACAGTTATTACTTGCAACCAGTAAGCTGTCATCAGCAGTTGGGTTTGGGACTGAGAGGCAAAACCTGAAGTATACTTGTGACTGTGAAAATATAGGGTGTTCCATAAATAACATTCCACTAGAAACTTACCTGGAGATATCATGTGTTCTGGGGATGGCCCAGCCTGCTGATGTGGGCATGGGTGAGGTAGTTTGAGTAGGAAATTAGTAAAAGATATAGGTTAGATAAAGACAGTGCTGATTGAGCTGTCCCCGTAACATACGAAAAACTGCTTGGTGGAGTGGAAGAGGGGTGCTGTATATGGGACCATCCTGTATGTGAGTTTACTCAAGTGGGCAAAAATTGCCCTCAGTTGAATAAAACTGGTGATGGTAGCTAGAACACATGTCAAAATTTAGCCACAGCCCTCAAATGAGTTGTTTATGAGAGGCTTTTATTTCAAGAGGTAAGTGGTGATGAGGCTTACTCATGCTTTCAGTGGTCGTCATTCATTCACATTTTCTTTTCTGTCATTGTTCATTCACTTCTGCATTCATGTATCACAGATTCATTTGTTCTCCCACCCATTCTCTGCTGGCTCAACAACCTAGATCTGTTACAGCTGGTCAGAGTTGTATGTAAACCTGTATGCATAACTTCTGAGTTTTGGCTGCACAGTTTCAAGTACTTTATATCACATTTAAAAACACTGTTTATTGTTGGAAAATATCAGTTTATGTACAGAGATTATTGGCACAGTATTCAAAAGAACCAGGTATCCAGTGTATTAAATAATAGCACGTGTTTAGTGTATATGGAGGCGATTTGTTTGTGGCCACCCCTAAAGGGATCAAGGCATCAGTCTATAGATAGATAGTATGTGATAAACTTTTTCCAAAACACTTTGGAAGTAATCAGTGTATACAGTTACATAATTTTATGCAATAATTAACAGCAATACCACTATGAGAAATAGAATGCTATGTTTGTGCATCAAGCATTCTTGCACTTGGAATTTTTGAATAATCATGACTGTGGTTGCAGTCACACTTGCTTATTTCTTTTTAACCAACAGCAGAAGTAAAGGAGCATTGTGGTGTTGATGTGGATGTTGTTGAAAATGTGAAGAGAAATATTTTGAGATAGTTTGGCCATGTGGTGAGGATAGAGAATGAGACTGACAAGAAAAGTGTATGTGAGTGAGGTGGAGAGGAGTGGAGCAGGGACAGACCAAGAATGAAATGGAGGGATGAAGTGGAGAGGTATATGAGAGGGTGTGTGTGAGTTGAAGGGAGGTCAGCCAAACAGCAGAGGACAGGGTGACATGGGGTGATTTGTTGTGGCCACCCCTTATGGGATTAAGACACCTGGCAGTAGATACATAGAACCAACAGTAGCAATTGGAAAGTTTTTCAAGGATGCTACACTTGCAGTCATGTTGCTTTTACATTCCCCCGAGAATTTTGGCTATCGTCTCTTGGGTGGTTTTAGTGAAATCTCTGTTATTGCACAAGATATATAAAAAATCTCTGACAGTTTTGGCATATATCTTTAATGATCAAATTACCCTCCTGTGGTTTAGTCTCACATTTCTGTACCTTCATTTCAAATTTTTCCCCTGTCGTTTTATAGCTGCGGTCGTAGATGGCCACTGTTCTGCTTCTAAGACTTCAAATAGTGGTGTGAAAATTAACTCTTGAATCTTGTATAACCAGTATTTAATTTTCTTGTCTAGATGTACTGTAAACAAAATGAGAGCCTCTCATAGTTTGTTACATTAATGGATTGATTGCTGGATACTTTGCCAGTTTTGGGTATCAGAAAAAAAAAAAAAAAAAAGACTCAAGTAGGTTGTATCTCAGACAGTAATGCAGAAATTTTCTTTTGAAGAAAAGAAAACTACCTTAGTTTCAGCACGTTTGCCCCTAAGAGTGCTTGTATATTTTCACTTCCTGTTCATTTACTCCCCCATTTTTGAAATGCAGATGCTTTGTGTGTGAAGTGAATATTTCATCAGTTGATTTCATCCAGTATATTACAAGTGTTTCAAAGTTTGGGATGGTGCTGGAGAGGGACACTTTCATGTGCTAGCACTGACATAACCAGCAAAATGTTCTTCAACTCCCAGTTTCATGAAAAGAGGATAGCAAGCTGCAGAACGGCAGCCCCAGCCTGCAGTCCACCAGGTTCATGTTCAGATGAGCCTGAGGCCACAGGAACAGCAAAGTTTGGGATGGAATGAATTAGCTGATGATGTGACTAATTCCCAATGCTTTTCTTTCACACTAACTGTTTTAGTGGGAATCAGGTTTAAAAAGTGATTTTATAACTTACCGGTTGTATTAAAAAGGCAAAGGTTTTAAAATTTCTACATGTTTTGCTGGTACTTTTTTTTTTTTTTTCTGTATTTGCAGTCTGCCACAACAATCCAAGCAAGTTTGCTGTTTGGAGGTCTGGCATCTGGCTATTTGGAGTATAATATATACTATATTTGTCATTCTCCATCAGCCAAACTTGAGAGTGATTAACTGTCTTGCCTGTTATCCCGTCCATATATAAGCTAAGTTGGGTTTATATTGATTTGTATGCTCAATTTAACAAGGAAGAATTTTCATTATACTGTAATATGTTGATCATGTAAACAAAAGCTGATAACTATAATACTACTGTATATCAGCAGTTTTTAGCTTGGTCAGCTTAGCCCAAGGTATATGCTTCAATATTGTACCACGAGGAAGGTGAGAAATTCTATATGTACAGTCATTCATAAAAGTAAGCCCACCTCCCTCCCCCCACGTGTGCGAGAAGCCTTGTAACTCGAGGTATTTGTGCACCTGCTGTCAGGGATGAGGGGTGAGGACTGGCATCTGTGGGGTGCACGGGAACTAATTTGTACTAAACACTGCTTCACGTCATATTTTGAATCAGTTCAACTAAACAGGGGTGTTCAGTCACAGCTATGCAGTAGTGTATTTGGAACATGTAATATATTTTCAGTCGTACACTAACAACATAACTCTCCAGCGACCACCTGTTCTCACTCCCACAGTATTTATGCACTGAATGCCCTACACCTCCATAAGGTCTTTGTTATTTTTCTTTGTGATCCTTTGAGGCAATGAACTCCATTTCTGCCAACGCACTCTCAAACACATGTGCATGAGGTGTGTGCCCACTCCAGATATGCAGTAAAACTGCCATGTTTAATTTAAAAGGCACTGTAATCCTTGTCCCCTAACACAGATTTGATGACTAAAACCTCCAGACAATGTTTCCCAACAGTAAGAGGGAAGGGGGTACTGGAAGGCATGAGTTAGGTGGTGTCGTGCACATCTTATATTAGGTTCCGGTGTTTCAGTTCAAATATAAAACAGATTTGCACCATATTTCAACTTTATGTAGATATTCCACTGTAAAGTATTAGTTCACAGATGTAATCAGGTTAACCTCTAATACTCAGTTCATAAGTGAGATATTTACTAAAACAAAACAGAGGAACTGCAACTGTGCTGAACCTTGATTTAAGTTATGTGTTGGGGAGTGGGGGGGGCTGAAGCATTTTTTCGTGTAAATCAGCTCCCCCCACCCCCTGATGCCAGTCCTCACCCCTTATCCCAGTCATCAGGTGCACTTACCAAGCCTGAATGTGGTAAGGTACAAGGCCTCGTGCACAGGGGGTTACTTTCATTTATGACTGACTGTACACCAGAAAACATAGCTGACCTGTCATGCAAGTAGAATATTGTTTACTACCTGTGAACCAAAATAAACAAGGCATTCTTTATATGGATTAGTAACATTTAGGCGACATATATACAGGGTGATTCGTAAATAGTGTTCCAACAGAAACTCATTGCTGATATTTATGTGTTGCAGGGAAGGCTCTGTCTGTTGGTGCGGGTATGAGAATAAGGAATGGATAGATGAAAAAGGATAGCTGCTGGTAACAATGACTGAGCCGTCCCCACATCACAGAAGCAATTACTGTGTGGAGTGGTGGAGAAGTGTTATATATGGACAACCCCGTACTTGTATTTACGTGCCATAATGATGCGAGTCTTAGATGTAACGACAATGAATTAAAGTTGCTGTGTACTTCATGCTGTCTTTCATCAGTAAAGCTCAGATGGATATTAAAGTCATCTGACTGCATATTTCTTATTCTGGAATATTACCAGTAGCTCAGTAGTTACACTCATTCAGTCTAAGGACTTACTTTTTAAAATTTTATTTTTGCTGTTCTCGGACAATTTTGTACAGCAAAGGAGAGACTTTTCTAACTGGAAGAGTTCGAAAGACACAGGTCGTTTCAGAGCTGAATAAAATTGCCTGGAAGTAGCAAGAATAAACTGAAAATTATGTTACTGTAGTGAAGGAGTTAATTATCGTCTTATCCCACCATAACCCCATACTGTATATTTGTCAACTATAGGCAATATGTATATTATCGTGTAATGAGTAATAGCATAATTAATTGGGAATTTTGCTTACAACTGCAATTATCGATGTTGTTAAGTGCTAGAGGAGAATTTGCAACTACAGTATCAAGATCCTAGTGGAAGAATCATAGGGTCATATTTTTGACAGTGTGGAAGAGACCAGTTTTTTTTTTTTTTTTTTTTTTTTTTTTTTTTTTTTTTAATAACAAATAAGCCCATTCTTTACCAGATCAATTGGGTGGAAGCCCAGTCTGACAAAGCCAATGATCCATTAAATCTAATGGTTCCCCAGAAGTGGGATTTCAAGAACATAATGGAAACTAAATGGGTAAAATAGCATATTCCAGTACAAAAAATTAAAAGTATACCCATTTTACACTAACTTGGGTCATAATTTTACACCCTTGTCCTCCCCAACTTAGATGAAATGAGTGGGAAAAACCACTGCCAGCGTTGGTAACTGCATTCTGAGTCACCCCACATATGGAGAGTGCTAATATGCCCCATGTAATGGATAGTATACATTAAATACAAATGTGTGTCCGGTGGGACCAGAGTTGTCTGGTAGGTACACGTGGTTTTTCCCATATACCGGATTGTATCTGGTATATCCGATGTTTTGTCCAGGGACCCGCAAAGTGTTTGTTAAATCCAAAATCTGGTCTAGCAAGGTATGGTAAAATGGGGTTTACTATAATTTCTGTAACATGTTGTGATGATCGAATGCCTGACCCTTCCTTATTGTTGCTGACTACACTTTGTGATGTAGGGTGGAGGCTGATCACACAATTACTTACAGGGATTACAGGTGTTACATAAATGACTGTCAGGAATTAGAGGCTGATTCATGCCTTTGCACCCTCAGTTTTGATATTAAGGACATTAAGTGAACCAACTGGCAATATAGTAATACAGATGAAATTTAAAAAGAAAAATAATAATTAAAACTTTGTATGTAAATAAGTGATACGCAGGGTGAGATGAACAACTGCCAGTCTAGTAATACAGTTGAAATATCAACAACAATAATAATAATAATGGTAATAAATAATAATAATTATAATGAACACTTTGTGTATGTAAATAACTGATATTATACAGGGTGAGAAGATTAAATGAAGGGTGATGATTTGATATGCACCCTTGGCTGTCTCGTCATGCACACATCACCACTCCTTCACCCTGTGGTATGCCGTCTGTGAGTTGTTATTTTCATTGCACTCTTAACCAATGTTTGTTAATATCCACAACATCAATAAAGCTTCAACTTACAGAACTTACTTTTTATTTTTACCCAGATCTTACTTTTCACCTCTGCTTTTACTTGATTACCTTTTTTTTATGCATTAGACTTTTGACAGTCCATTTCCTGAGGTCCAAGTGCCCTACTATGTGCCACACACCTAGTACATGTCATACCTTGGCACCAATAGCCACTATTCATATTGAATACATGCTGAAGCAGTCACATTCAGGATTTGCGTGATGATATAAGCTGGGGTATTTTTATGACATTTTTTTGGGGGGGTGGGGGATCAGTTAAGTCTGGTTTGATGAAATTCACATAATCAAACAATTCCCTTCCCCAGCCAGTGATTGAACTCATCCTTTCACACAGCAGATCACTTCTCCAACCACTTCTCCACATACTGAGTTTCCTTAGTGTTGATGAAAATCATTACATAATGAGGCATATCCTTTAGCATTATTTTATGTACAGTCATCAGCAAAAGTTTGCCAGCAGTTCTCAGCCAGCTGTGGCAGTGGAAGATGTTATGTGAACTGTTTTTATGTGATAGCATTGTGAAGCATGTGACAAAAAGGGTGTGTGAAGGAAGGATACTATGTTGTTTGGGGAGGAATAGACATTTCGAATGGGAGGACACAATGCGGGCTGTGGCTTATTCAAGTTATACATATGATACATTCTCTCTCTCTTAGGGAATGAGAATTTAGTTTACAGCACCATATATCCATGGCTATATTGCTTGTGAAAGTTCCAGTCCGTTACACATGACCTCTGTGTCTTAACGCCAAATGATTTCATTCACCTTATAGCAGACATCTCAGGCCAAAGAAGTTGAAAATATTGTTCATTAATACCATCAGCCAAAGGACATACCTAACATAACTTTCCTACAGCCATTTGTGGCTGAAGAGGGATTACATTTTGCGGTGATGAAAAGCTGAGGGGTGTTTGTATAACCAGGCAGTGAGGCCGCCTGAACCCAAAGAAGTAAGAGTCTGTGAAACCAGGTGGTCTTATTCCATCCTTTACCCCAACCCACACTATTAGGCAGTTTGCATCAGAATATGTATAATTTCAACCCTAGGAGTAGGAGGAGGAGACCAAGGATGAGATAGATGAATTAGGTGGTGACATTTTTGAGAGAAGGGGGTGTGATGTACACCATACCTATCTTCTGTTGTCTTCTGTTTCACTGTCTGTGCCTTGTCTGTGTTCTACCTTCCTCCTAGCACCACCATGACCAAGACAGAGGACGTGGCGACATAAAGGCTATTTTGTTTGTGGCCACCCATCGCAGGATTAAGGCATCTGGCAATAGATAGATAAACAGATAGATAGGCAGATCAACCTAAGCCCACAAGTCCCTATTCTGCCACACATTTTCACTGGTATTGAGACAGTTATGTTTGTCTGTGTCTCATTCAACCATACTGTCCATCTTTTCGTGAAGGGGAACTGTCACTGTCTTTTTCTAGTATAATGTGTTATTTCATAAGGTATGTCAGTAGAGAGAGAGAGAGAATTGAATTTAACCTTCAGCTCATACCGTGATGACATTATTATTATTACTGTATTATTATTATTATTATCTATCTATCTATCTATTGCCAGACACCATAATCCCGTAAAGGGTGGCCATTTGACACTGAGTTAGTTGTTTTACAGGGAGGGGCACCAACCCTCCACCAACCCACTTGTTGACACATAGGGAGCACGTATGGTTTGGTTATATGGTTACCACAGAGCATTGTAAATGGTTTCTTGGCTTACAGGAAACCATTTGGCTTGTCACTCAATGTAAAGCCACCTGTAAAGGAAAGAAAAGGAATAAGAAGTGACAGGAAAGATAGCAGAAATAGGAAGAGAGGAGGGCAGGCACAGAAAAAGGATGATAAAAGCTAAGGAAGTAGGCAGCACTACATCAAGTGAGTGGATGATGGTTGCCATCACCTACCACAAATTATTATTATTATTATTATTATTATTATTATTATTATTATTATTACTACCACTACTGTTACTGCTACTATTGCTACTACTGCTACTACTACTACTACTATTACTATATCATTATTGTTTTTTGTTTTTTTTTCAACTTAGGAAGGAAGTCACAAACTAAATGGATAATAATCTTAAGACTCATTCACCATTTTCCAACTTGTTGGTACTAAGGAGAGACAATTTTGTTCTGCCAAAATGTGATTTGTTGGACTGAAGGAAGGAGGAGTAATGACTGGAGATGTATTTCATGGTGTATTTTCATGAGGAAACAAATTACCTACTCTTTTTGATTGCATGTTATCACCTTCTTCATCGTTATTTTCATCATCACCGTCATCACTACCAACCATCATCATTTATCAGTCACCATCAGTCATCATAAATCACCATCATCATCATCAGTCATCAACCATCAGCCATCATCACCAGTCACCAGCATCATCATTTATCAGTCATCAACCACCAGTCATTCAAGCATCAGTTTATCATAATCTTCATCATCCAAAATCCACTTCCCTATGTTACTTACAAATAAACAAGGGCAGTCATAGGATGAATACATACTTTGAAATAAATAAAGTGTTCATTAAGTTAACCCAATTAACATGATAAATGCGTATGTTTAATAGGATGAAATTAAGAACACTGAAAGTATGACTGTGGTGTGTTTGACAGCAACTTCCCCCATCATATAAATTTGTGTCAACTTCCCCATCATATAAATCTGACTTTCACCTTCCACATCACATAAATATCCATGTCTACTTCCCTTTATTATATGTTTGTGTTAACTTCCCCACTATATAAATTTGTGTGTCTGTCCCTATAAGATGAAGTTGAGAGCAATGAAAGTATGATTGTGGTGTGTGTGATCTGACCTTTCCCATAATGAATGCATGTCAAGTTCCCCATTGATAGTTTCTGTGTCAGCTTCCCCTTTGATATTTTGTGTGTTAACTTCTCCCATCATATATATGTGTGTCAGCTTCCCCCTTTATAATTTGTGTCAGCTTCCCTCATCACATAAATGTGTGCGTGTCCCTTCCCCTGCAACATAAGAGAGAAAGAGTGTGGTGTGTGATAGTTACATAGGAATGCACAGGAAGTACAAATAACAGGAGGTCTGTCTATCCATGGTGATGTTGGAATAAGGGCTAATTGTACTAAAATCTAACCAGCATTCGAAAGAAAAGGATAGAGAAATGGAAGGCCGTATTCTAAGTGGTGTGGTAGGTTTCGTAACACCCATTCCTTAGAAATTTATTTTGCTCATTACATCTCAACATTCTCTTGCATGTTATTTTTGTCCATTTTAATATGGACATAGATTGCATATGTGTGAAGCAAGAGGATATTCAGGTGTAATACACAGAATTTATTGCTGAGGAAGACACAGTAAGAAATCTCCGGAGCAACTGTACTGTTTTTACTCGAACTTGGCCTACAATTGTCATCTTTCTGTCTTGAATACTTTGTTGTAACAGTAATAATGCTAGACTATGATACTAGCCTCAAAGAAGTACTATGGAAAGGATATAGAGCTATGGCAGTGTCTATGTCTGCCACCAAGCTACTTGAAATAAGCTGCAAATGGATGAAAATCTGGGCCAATTTAGAGTTTAAATAAAAAGTTTAGTTATGAAGAACTACTATGGAAAGGATGTATAGCCATGGCAGTGTCTGGTTCTGCCACTGAGCTACCCGAAATAAGCTGCAAAAAGACAAAAATTTAGGCAAAAGTTAGAGTAACAACAATTATAGAAATACGGGTCTGTGGCTGGAGTACAGTGTGGATGTCTTTGCAGGTGTCTGGCGGTAGCGTGCCTGTACCGAGTGGCAGTGATAGGACACCATACTTCCTCACCTGCCCTATCTGTCGCCATGTGGCCATCAGCAAGTTAGCTCTTTGTGAACACGTGAGGCAGCACACTGGAGGTTGGGCCTTTGTGTGTCCCCAGTGTAACTACAAGACCAATCGCAGTCATGATCTTAAACGCCATCTTCAGAGCCGCCATGAAGGAGCGTTGCAACGACCATATCGCTGCCCGGTGTGCCCATACCGCACCGCAGACTCCGTCCACCTCGACACTCACATTGCCAACAAGCACCCACACCATATGCACGAATAGACTCTCCTGCAGTCACCACTGTCAAGAACTCCATCTAGCATCAAGCAAAGTTTATAAGTAAACAGCTGTTGTGAAAATATTATAAAACTTTATGTCTCCCAGCAAAGTTTCTAAGTAAACATCTGATGTGAAATGTCATTGTATTCCTATATGAAGCCTAGATTCCGGATGACCTTATATGCATTTATATATTACCATGAGTGGTGCCTTTACAGACAATGGGGCTTGAGCTGTCTGACTGCGTAATGAATCTGATAAACTCCTGCCTTGGATCATTTGCCCCTAATTAGTGAGAAAAGTAATGAAAGAATGAGGAGTTAATAAGACAATAACATGTGATGGAAGATAATTATCGGCAGAGGTAGCAGTGCTGATGAGAATTATGAACTGCCTGCCAGCACAAGTAATGTTGGTGTGTCTTTTTCAGATATCAGGAGGCGGGGAGGCTGATCATTCTGCCATCACAGCCTTTCCACCCACCCAAGCAACCTCAGCTACCCTCCTCCCAGATCACCCTGTCTTGACCACCCACTTATGCCCCTACTGTCACTTTGGATCTCATAGTAAGAGTGAGTTCAGCAAGCATATTCGGCAACACACTGGGGACCCGCCGTTTAGATGTCTTCACTGTAATTACCAGACTAGTCGAAGCAATGATCTTAAACGCCATGTCCAAACTCGGCATGAAGGGCGAATACTTAGACCTTATCGCTGCTCCTGGTGTTACTACCGCACCACCCAGGCCAGCTACCTGCATCATCACATTGCCAACTGCCACCCACAACACACTCACAGCTCCGATGCACCCCACCCCAACACAACACACACACTCGATGAATAACCATATCCAGGGGTTTTATCTACTGAGGATTGTTGGCCTGTATTATTGACTGAGGGTTTGAAGAATCATCCATTATACTGCACACCGGTATTGTCCTCAACTGTATGTATTGTAACACAGCTGTGTTGGTAGTGAAAAGACATAACAAACAACACAGTACTGAGGTGTAATGTGCAAAAATAAATTGATATTGAACAGGAGCTAAAATGACTTGTAAGCTCATGAGAGGGTAGGGTCCTATATACTGACAGAGTGCATTGTATTAGTGTGACTCAACAGCCTTAAGAATTAGGTTCAAGGGATACTATACCATTTACTCAGGGCTACTGGTATATTTAAAGTGTTATATTCTGTGCAGTAGTTGACATAAGGCTGTTCTGAACATACTGTATCTCACAGTGATTTTGGCATTGTTAATTTGTGTTTATTAACAGAAAAGCTCTTGTATTTAATTGAGAAGGTCAGATAAGGATATACTGTTCTGTTATACCAAGTTAATCTTATACTGTACTTTACTCAGACTGGTAAAATTTATTTTATATGACATTTGTGGACCAGTTAGTAAAGTTTGTTCCTCTGGCACCACTGGTATACATTCGTCTCAGTTCACGCCAGAACTGCCACTTTACCTCACACCATCTTTTATACATACTACCATCCCTCCTCCCCTCCTAACATACCGTACATATGAGATGTGATCGAAAGGATGTGATAATGGTTGGCAGACTTTGTTTTTACTGAAAATTAAGGGTCCCATACACACTCAGACTGACCTGTCCGGCCACCGGAATGCAGCTTGTACAGGCAGCCTCAGCCAAGGTTGACAACTATAGTCACAACAACCCACACACTTCCCTGAACAGGTTGGTTTGTGCAGGCAGTCGAACAGGCCAGTCTGAATGTGTATAGGGCCCATTTGACACATACTGTAGTTCAATTGACCCCTTCAAAGTAGTTCCCTCCTGCATCCACAGACTTGTTCCAACAGTCCTGTCACTGATGGATGCATCACTTAATCCCTTCTTTATTGATGCTGTCCTTTTCAGAGTGGATGTTTTCAGTCATGTCAAAACATCTTTTCATTACAAGCCTTAGTCTAGGTAACAACCAGCAGTCACACGATGCTTTGTCAAGTGAATAAGGTGAATGAGGGACTAATGGATTTTTCATTCTTCATTTTTCCCTTTCCTTTTCTCTTTTTTTTCCCCCCTTGCCCCAAGACTGCTGGGCAACAAGTACTGCAAGGCTGGATGAGTTGTTATGGTGAAGCAGCCACCTGTCATTCTACTTCTCACATTGTTTGCATCTCACTGCCTAATGCCGGCATTTCAAAACTTTCAGGTGGCAAGTTGCATTAATGGTAGTACAGCTAGGGAGATAATCTCTGTGCATAATTCCTTTCATGTGAAAAAAAAAAAATGGTTTGGGTGGTTTTGATGTTATTGATGCCTTTCACTGGGAGCTCTGTATAATGGTCTCTGTGTCATTCATAAATCTTTCATCAGTCAGGTTTGAGAAAGAAATGGCATGATCTTCCTTTTGGTCATTGGTGAGAAATGTTTGAAGCTAATTTTGCAGTGAAAAACCCAAAAGTGAGTGGGTCATATAACTTTAATTTTGCCTTTATTATGGTGCACTGGCACCAGGTATCATGTTGTTTGGTGATATATGGCAATTAGGAGAATGGTTGATGGACGACAAACAGTAGCATGACTCACTGGCCACTCATTACAAAGACTTATCAGAACCTTTCGATCACATCTCATATTGCCCTCATCCCTCTTTGCACCCATACATACCCAACCAATCCACACATACTGCCCCCTCCTCCCTTCTGTGCATACTTCCTCCGCTCAGCCACTACACACATACAGTCACCCCCTTCAGACATACTGCTTCTTCTTCTCTCTTCCATACTAACTACCACCCCTTCCTTACATACTACCACCACCTTCTTACATAGTCTCCCCCTCCTTACATACTGTCTTCCTCTCCATACATAGTCTCTCCCTCCTTACATACTGTCTCCTCTTCTTACCTCTGTACTACTTCAAATATATCGTAAATACAGTAAGGGAAGAAGAGTTTTGTGCACGATATACAGTAGAAGATAGCACAAAAACTACTGAATCAAGATGTATGGTAAGGGTTATAGACTGCTTGTGTTATGGCTTTTGGGTATATATTGTTATTTACAAGTCAAATTTGTGTGTATTCATTGCATCTAGAATATGCCTTATCAGCCTGATATTGATACTGTTATAAATAAACAAAGTTTTATGATGTTGCATGTTGATGAATATGTGTAATGAATTCAGAAGTCAGTTTCTGGTTCTGTGCATTATGTTACATAGATTTGTACACTGGTCTCACTTTGGTGCACTTCTTCCTGAGTACATATTGTCACCCTGTGTATGTATATTTGCAAGTTTTACTACTGGTATTGGTGCTGAAGAGGAGCACACACATGGTGGTGCTGTGTACCCTGGGTGAAGCAGTTGTGACATCCATCCAGGAGATAGACCTTGCCATTGGAAGGACCCTGGTGAGGCACTGTCTACCACAAGGGGGTGCCAGGTCCATACACGGTACCTATAGGATGGGCACTCAGAAGTTGCTTACTTGTGGTCGACAAGTCTGCCTGGCCAGACAGACTTGGGTTAAGCAACAATATCTACTGGTATGACCAATATTAAGAACACATTTTGAGGTATCAGAGGTTACTGACATTGGTGAAGATCAGCAGCTACACTGAGTTTTCATATTTTTTTGTACATAAGTGTACAGTATTTATTAATAGCCTTTAATTTGGTTCTTATGAAAAAAAAATCCAAAACTGAAATTAGTATTAACTTTGATGAAGGTTTCAGCTATCATAAAGGTCATCTGGTAAAATCAGTGCCAAGATCAAAGTCAGCTCCTTCAAGTACCTTTTTTTTTTTTTTTTTTTACATGTTTGTTGCTTGCATTTTGTAAGACTCATGACTTACTGGTCACCAAGTGCGTCAATAATTAAAAAAAATATATATGTATAATATTTTAATGGTTTGCAAATGTGTGTATATCCTGACCAAGTCGAGTGATTGGCAGTGTATTGTATATTGGACTGATCTATTGTGTGTGCTGGAGAGGGATGCCTTCCTGTGGTGGCACTGATATGGCTGGATGGGCCTGCTGCCCAGTTATACAAACGTCCCCCATTTTCCACCCTAAACCTGAACAGGAGAATGGAGGACTGCAGGTGAAGGGTAATTTTAGCCTGCAGTCCACAGGCATTACATTCAGATGAGCCTGGGGTTGTAACTGCTACCTTCTTATGAACAATTGTTTCTTATGTTGTGTTAAAAATTGGTCAGGTTCCATTTCTTGAGTATTGTATTTTTTCTTCAATAAAAAATAAAAACTTCCTGATTATAGTATATAATTACAGTACCAGTAAACCATTATATGTTGCTCTTGTATTGAAAAGTTCAAGTCCAAGCATTTGTTGGGCAAGGATGTTGACTATCCACTCACTTGATGTTGTGCTACCTTTGTAACCAGTAGACTATGGTATGTTGAGCTTGTCTTGAAAATTTGAATTCTTATCATTGATTTAGGAGGTCACTATCCACTGCTTGATGAAGTGCTCTTCACCAGTGGACTGTTATAGATTGCTCCTGTATTGAAAAATTGAATCCTAAACATTTATTTGGGTGCCCATCATCCACTTACATGATGTAGTGCCACCTTCAGGTGACTCTACACTGAGTGATAAGTCAAATTGTTTCTCATGGCCCAGGAATCCATTTACTGCTTGAGAGGAGCCTGATATACTTTTTTCACACTAACTTGGCCTAAAGCTGCCATTTTTCCATCTTGAATGCTCCTTTGTAGGAAGACATTGGTACTAGTACTAGATTATGATACTAGTCAAGAAGAAGTGCTACAAGTTAACATTAAAGATGGAGAGATGGCAATTTCAGGCCAAGTTAGAATAAAATGAGTATAGTATAGCTCTGCTGATCACAAGGGGTTTTTCATTTTAAGAGAAGAGTGAACCACTTGCCACCAAAACCGACATATGGGCCAGCTTGACAAACTTCTAAAGAATGATACTTCATTTTGCACTGCGGAAGACAAATGTTTGAATGTATCTGTGCAAAGTAAATCACCAATCACATCCAAACTAATGGGACACTTGACATATAATCCAAACTAGACCTTTTGTTGAACCCCAAATGTGCATGTGCACCTGTCTTGCACCTAACTCTTATCCCTTTTCTGTCCAACTCGCATGAGTTAATCAATACTCCTAGTCTTGTATGTCTGTCAACAGGTCAACTCTGGCACTGTCTTCCTCTGTCTGTATTTCCTTTTACTTATGACCTACTGTCTCCTAAATGCAGTGCGTCCAGGCATCTCAAAATGAACAGATCTTGATTTTTTTATTTCATTTTATTTTTTTTAGGGAACAATTATTGTGAACTTTTAGCCTTTGGTTCCTTGTTATTTTCATTTAAAAAGAGAGAGAGAAAAAAAAAATGCTACATATCAGAGCCAAGGGCAACTAAAGTGATGCAGGCAAAATTGACCCCCTGGTGAAAATAGTCTCCTTCATTTTTAACCTCTGAATCTCTGTGCATATATAAAAGAAGCTTATTTATTTTTAATTAGAACAAGGCAGATCGAATGATTATTGTGACGGATATGATGGCGGTAATGATAACTTTTGGTCACGACAGAGCCCGTGATGATATTGGCGTAATTATGATGGTGTTAGTGGTAGTGGTGCTAATGGTGATGGTGATAGATGTGTGTCCAAATTTTAATTATATAATTCTGTTTACTGAGCATTGGCGGTACATTGAAGCTCAGTAGACATTAAATTCAGCTTTACTGTTTTTGCTTAAACTTGGCCACCTAAAACTACTGTCTCTTCATCTTGAATTTTGTACTGTAGCAACAAAAAAACATTAGAATATGATACTAGTCAGGAAGAAATGCAATGGAAGGAATGTAGAGTTCCAGTATTTTCTTTTCCTGCCACAGAGCTAATTGAAATAAGCCACAAAAGGATGAAAGCTTGGGCCAAGTTAGAGTATAAAAAGAGTATAATAAGACTCTTATGGTTCCTTTCAGTGATCACAGTACAGAACATGCAAAAGTTATTTCTCTAGTTGTCACTCTGAAGAAATGCGTATCTTGTGCCTTGTAAAAAGTGAGGTTCATGCTAGGGTAAATAAGATCCCAGGGCTGGGCATGTACAGTATCTTTATTACCTCCACCAACAAAGCTGGACGGATGTTATGTATTCACCCATGTCTATTTGTACGCAAGATATCTCAAAAAGCTCTTGTTGGATTTCAATAAAGTCTGGTGGCTAGGTGGGCAGTGAGTCAAGGAAAAGTTGATAATATTTTGAGGTGAATCTGGGACCAAATCATGAATCTCATTGGTGTTGGTGAAAGTGTGTTCCCTCTGAGGGCTGTCTAGTCCACAAGGATGCAACAAGAATACTATTGTTAATAGTGTTCTCTCAGAAAACTTTTGCTCCTGTGTTTATTACAATGATGAAATACTGTATGTCATGGTAGGGTACAACACCTGTACCTGGCAAGGCAAACTGTATCTAATAGGCCATATGTTGCAAGATTGTGCCTGAGTCGTCTCCCACCCCACGCCTGAGGGTCCTGAGTAACAGTGGCGTGTCTTTACAGATGTCTGAGGTTGGCTTGTTGAGGCCTATGGTGGGCAGCAGTGGCAGTGGCGGAGTGACAGGCAGCTTGTCGTGCCCCATGTGCAGGTTCACCACGACGTGCACTCCACTGCTCAACCAGCACGTCCGCAGGCACCACGATGGCTGGCCCTCTGCCTGCCCCCATTGTGACTACCGCACTCACCGCAGCCATGACCTTAAAAAGCATCTCAGAACGCACACGGGGGAGAAGCCGTACCACTGTTCTCTGTGCCCTTACCAGACCAGTGACCCCAGCAACCTCAGTGCACACTTAAAGAATAGACATGCAGCTGTTAGAGCAGAATCAGAGCAGCTACATACACAGTAGTTCCACACTAGATCTCACTAAGCACCACAAAGTTAACACCGAATGCGCCAAAATTGAAGCCCAGATAATGGAGGATAAAATAATTAATTTTAAACACTTAGCACTTTAGTCCCTCATGTTATTTCTGTGATGTTGCTCTGTAGAGGAGTTCCAAAGGCAGATAAGTAGATAAATAAATAAATAGTCCAATCTCCATTTTAAGGTTTATTGATTACTGCTGGTTCTGCGTTACTCCTTGGATAGTCTCATGTATTATATACTTAACCCCTTTAGTCCCATGTTGCATTTTTCCTTCTTTCTTGCTACTTCCATGAGATTTTTATTCAGCACAGGGAGAGACATCAGGTTGTGAAAGGGCAAGTGGTGACAGTTTTTAAAATACCATTACAACAGATGTTCCCAACAAAGCCATATGAAAATCCCTGGATGTTGCAAAGGATATAAAAAAAAAAAAAAGTCAATGGCTTGAAAGAATTAAGAGCATATTTATGTATGGTGCAGTGCGTATAAAAAAAAAACATATGCAAGCTAGCGTTAGATTTTACTTATCTTAGGCCCTCCTTACTTCGCACATGTTGTTTAATCATATCACTGTGATAAAACTTACCAAGAAATTTGTATGCTTGTGGATTAGAAGTTTTACAGAACATTTACTTTTCTATGTGTAAAAACAAGCCAGCTTCAGAAAGATAGCATATTCTTTGTATTATGTGCATATGTTTAGCTTTATATATATATATATATATATATATATATATATATATATATATATATATATATATATATATATATATATATATATATATATATATATATATATATATATATATATATATATATATATATATATATATATATATATATATATATATATATATATATATATATATATATATATATATATATACATCATAGTTAAGTCATTATGTTTTATAATATTCAGCAGTATTAAAGTGCGACACTATACATGGTTACTCTGTGAAGAATGGATTGTATAATGATAAGTTGGGATACAATGGTGGCTTTGTGGGATGGTACAGAAGAGGAACTATACTATAGATTATGGAAGCATAAACATGTTTACCTGAGATGGTAATAAAGCAAGATTAATAAATTTTCAATACATTCCCTCCAATCTTAGTTTGTTTTTAATGAATGATAAGGTAAGTTTAGTAATGAACTAAATTTGATACTAACAAATAGGTAATGTTATCAGACATTCAGTCTCTTCTTCATGGCTGTGTTGAACTCCTTCTTGGTGGTGATGTGTTTCTCTTTTGTTCTTGCTACCCTCAGAAATTTTTATTCAATTAATGAAGAATCAATGGAAGTGAAGGGGTTGATCAAGGCTATATCTATTCCCTCCTGATCAAAGTCATTCTTAAAGTACCGTACATTGTTTCATCTGGAGGCAGCAAGAATTTACTCAAGGAATACGTCACTGGGCTGACGTACCTCACTGGTACAACATCTGAATGGGATTAGTCTCTTGTGTTTGATGTGTGGCTTTGTAATTTACTGTAATAATAAGCATGGTATATCTTGTGGAGTAATTGGGGATTTATTAAAAAGGTTGAAATAGTGATGAACAAAATTATCTGTTATAATATGGTCTGATTGCACTAAACCTTATATTGATAATCATGGAGTAAATGTACTGTATATATTATAACAAAATGGGTCTGACAGCAGTTCAACCCCACCCAAGTAACGTCTTGTGGGGTATGTCTTTGCTATCCTTGTTTTATTTTAGTAGCTTCGTCACACTCGTATGGGAGCTGCCTAGGACGGACTTGCTGGCCTATTGCAGTTATCATTTCTTTCTATGTTCTTAAATAATTTCACTGGTGTCAGTACTCAGCCATGTCATGTCAATCAGTTATGTTAATGATGTCTTCAGTCAGTCAGCCAATCAGTCAGCCAGGTTCCAAATTTAATTTCAAGAAATTTGACTGATGCAACGCATCTACATTAAACTCATTTATTACCTGAGAGATTTTCTTCTAAACATTCCCTGCACTTAGACTTAGTTTACTCAAGGCAGGCAAGAAAAACCCAAGGCAACCATATGTTCAATGGTCATCGGACATCAGCCTAAGGGTTATATTCTAAGTGGTCTTGAGATTTTGTAGCACCTCTTTCCTTTATTGCTGAGCTGTGTCAAAAAATCAACACTAGAATATGTTGCTGGTCCCAAACAAGTGCTATGGAAAGGACTTTGAGCTGTAGAACTGTACTGTATTGTCTTCTTCTGCCATAGAGCTATGAAAGATGGGCTGCAAAAGGACAAAAATCTCCACCTAATTCAAATAAGTGGCCCACAGCTTGCTGAATGATGGCAGGATGCCTCTGAATGATGTGTTCAGGAGAGTTTCTGTCTGCTCATAGAAGCCTGATGTACATTGTTATATAAATACAGTACAGTATGTAGATCATGTTATAAGAAATGTATCATAATTTATCATGGAAGTTTTCTCTGAATTTGCATAGTTACAGTCACAGTTAACATTAAATAATAATAATGTCAACAGACTACCATTAGGATAATCTTAATGGCAGTAGGTTGGTGAAGGCACCCACCATTCACTCACTTGATGTAGTGCTGCCTTTAGGTGGATGTCAAATGATTTCTTGTAAACCAGAAGCCATTTATAACTCTGGGTGGTAACCTTACAACCAAATGATGTCTGATGGTTTAGTGGGTTAAGACACTCCAGTCAGGCTCAGCCTCTAAGGGCTTATGTTTGAGGGGTAAATGGAATTTATTGCTCACATAGTGCCACTCAAGTGCAGGTGAGGCTGGTCATCCTCCCATTATATGCTGGGACTGAGTAGCCTAGCCTCAGTCCCCTACACTCATATGAAATTATAAATGTTAAGCAAATATGCTGAAACAAGTGACTTTTTTGTTGCAGATGTCTGGTTGGTCAGGTGGGGGTGAGAGCTCAGTGCTACCGGGGCCACTGTCACTGTTCTACTACAGGTAAGTCTTGCTATCCTTATTTTTGCTGCAGTAAAAAATTCACTGCATGACTATACTGTACTGTAATTCTCACTCTAACATACGGAAGTTAAGATTAGACCCTGTTGAAAGGATACAAGTCAAGAGTGATAGCAATGGAAATGAGTTTTTGAGGAGCATGTGGAGTTGCATGGAGTGACAGGCATACAATGAGGAAGTAAAAAAGACATTGTGGTGATGATGTGGATATGATTGAAAGTGTCAAGAGAAATACTATGAGACAAGTTTGGCTAGCTGGTTAGTAAGGAGAATGAGAGATTGACTAGAAGTGCATATGTGAGTGAGGTGGAGGGGGAGAGGGGAAAGGGGATGCCAAGGAAGAGATGGAGGGATGGAGTGGAGAGATATATGAGAGAGGGGCAGTGGCGTACCGATGAGGGGGGGGCCATGCGGGCTATTGCTCCCCCCTTTTGCATAAGCAACGTTGGGTCTGGTTAGTACTTGGATGGGTGACCGCCTGGGAACACCAGATGCTGTTGGCATAACGTTCTCCCCACGTGTCAAGTGGGGTTGGTGGAGGATTAGTGCCCCTCCCTGTAAAACAATTAACTCTAAGCCCTTAGCCACCCCGTTTGGGATACATGGCGTCTGGCAATGAATGAAAAAAATATATATATATGTAAAATTTATTAGTTTATAACAGTTGTAAAGTTGTTTGATTGAAATGTGAGCATTTGAATTTTAGTAGTATAAGGTTATTGGAGAGACTGAATCATAACTCAGTGGTACAGAGTACTGTACTTAAAAATGACTTAAGCATATGCTATATTTATGTTGTATACCCATTCCATATGGCCTCAAAATTATCATAAAATTGGCCAATATGCAAACTTTTCTTGGGGGGGGCTTACAGCACCCCCCCCAACCCCCCCAGCTGTACGGGCTTGCTGCGCTCGCCAAAGTCGTGGGCTGCACAGTTAAAAAGATTTAAAAAAAAAAATAAAAAAGGCCCCCCCCCTTTTCAACTTTCTGGGTACGCCACTGGAGAGGGGTTTATGAGTTGGAGGGAGAGCAGCTAAATGGCAGAGGATAGATAATGTGGAGGCAATTTGTTTGTGGCCACCCCTTATGTGACTGAGGCATCTGGCAAAACACAGATAGATATTTCCCTTTTGTTTAGGATAAAGTTTGTATTATAATTCTCTGCTCTTCCCTAAAGAGACTGTGTGTGTGTGTGTGTGTGTGTGTGTGTGTGTGTGTGTTATCATGGGTCTAGTAGGATGAGAAAAAAAATGTGACTCAACGCCCAACCCCCTCGCCCCATCTACAAGCTGGTTATGCTTACTGTTAGTGCCATTCAGTAAATATAATATCAAGAAGAGTAAGACATATATCATCCATTACAGATTTTATGTAGTACTCAAAATGCAACCAAATTTAGACAAGGAGGTCAACAGTTTTTTTCATAGGCAACTCAAAGCATAAGTATGAAATTAATTGCACTAGCTCTTTACTTTTTTTTTTTTTTCGTTGTAATAGTTAATGACACTCAATTTAGATACAGCCTAAGGTACAAATTTTCAAGTTCATTTATCCAGCTGCTTTGTTGTATGGCTTTAATTATTTATTTGTTTATTTTTGTTTATTCTTGGTGGCAGTATTACTGGTAGGTACATATGTAACACTTCATTTCCACTCTGTCGGGCAATTTCTCGCATGTTGTAGGGAGAGCTCAGTCAGTGTTATTAGTGTCAATCCTGCATCATTATCTGCTACTCTCACTGCAACACCCACATCCACACCAGCAGACTGGGCCATCTCTGCAACACACAAGATACAGCTAGGTGAGTTTCTGGTAGAGTGCTGTTCATGGACCAGTCTGTACAATTTAAAATACATTTTTTGAGAGATACAGTGTTAATAAATAGTGAATTTTCATTAATACTGCACAAACTCAGTAAGAAGAGGGATGATCCTGGCTCTGAATATGAATTCTATATAAAATTTGGCTATAGATAGATAGATAGGAAATAAACTTGATCCACATTTTCTTCAATCTGAAATCACATCAGAACTGCATACCAAATTCTGCAAAATTGGTGAATGAGTGATAAGCAAATGTGAGTGTGTGTGTGAGAGTGAGTGTTAGTGTGAGTGAGAGTGTTCCTGTTCCTGTTACTGGATCCAACCCACTCCATATGTTAGATGAGGTTAGGGTGACTTCATGAAATGATAATACTGTACACAGAAATCTGGAATTATTGTCACAGGGGAGTCAGTAACTGTGCTCCACGAGAAACTCACCTGATGGTATGTAATATATTGTGGGGATGGCTCAGTCTGCTGGCTTGGGCATGGGTATGGGAGTGGGAGTAGGAAAGGAATGAATGATGCACAGAGGAGACATTAATAACACTAAGCCATCATCACAACTCACAAGAAATCGCCCAGTGGAGTAAAAAAAGGAAGTCATATACGGAATACCTTAAATAAAAAGATAATTCACGTACCCAAATTATCATACAAAGGTTATTTTTATATCCAAACTATTGTATTAGATATAGACTGTTGTATCCAGACGAGTATTGATTCTGTGATCCAGATGTCCTCACTGCCCGTTTATGGCTGGCAGCAGGAAGAGGCTACGTGCTCACATGTCAGCCCACTCTGAGAGGCGGGCTCACTCCTGCTCCTACTGCGACTATCGAGCCACCTGCAACAAGGACCTTCAAAAACACATTCGAACTCACACTGGGGAGAAGCCCTACCAGTGCGAGTTGTGTCCCTACCGAGCTAGTGACCCCAGCAACTACCGTGCACACATGAAGCTCAAGCACAAGGACAGAGTAATGCCCCCTGTTGCCCAACACGGGAGCGTTTGAGGCCAACATACACAACTCTTCCCTCGCAGTATTGTCTTGTATTTTAATATGAAGATAGAGAGTTACCGGATAGATAATATAGCTTAAATAATGAGTCCCCTGAGGCTGTGTATAGTTGTAGGTGAAGTAAGATGTGTGAATGTTACTAAGTTAAGCTTCATCATGTTCACGGCCAAGTATTTTATTAGTGTTAGTTTCAGTATTCTTCCTATGTTATTTACGTGATCAGTAGTTGTATTTTTGTTAGAAGAAACTGTACTTATTTTGGCAGTCATGTAGGTGCTTTTTGTAAGTTATTGATCCAGTCTCAATTTTATATATATCATGTTCAAAAACCATACACAAATGAATGATGTTAAAGATTTGGTCATGTAGGTGCAACTGATAAGTCAGGTGAAGATATGTGGATAGCTTGTGAACCAGGGTCTTGAAAAGGGTATGACCTGGTAATGTAACTCCTCTGTGTGTGTCCTCTTCCACTAGGGACAGTAGTTCTCATACCATACAGCTGGAGTGGCTGCAGATGGCACTGCTGGGTCTGCAGCTGGGCCAGGACTGGAAGTTTCTCACCAGCAATAGATGAACTCCAACACATGTACAATTGTCTCCACTTATAAATACCACAGGAGGTGGGAGGTTGGAAATCTGTGACACTACAGGAGGTCCCCTACTTACAAACAGGTTACATTCTGAGAAACTGCTCATAATTTGATTTTTTCGTAAGTAAAAACTGCATTTAATACGCCTAACCAACTGAACATCACTGCCTAGCCAAGCCTACTTTAAATGTACTTGGAACACTTATATTAGCCTACAGCTGGGCAAGTTCATTAACAGAAAGCCTGTTTTATAAAAAAGTGCTGAATATCTCATGCTGTTTACTGAATACTGTACAGTACTGAGATCGAAGTTTGGTTTCTACATTCATGAAGTTGACAAATTGTAAGTCAACTGTTCATAAGTAGGGGACAACTTGCAGTGTATTTGTTTATGTCCCACTCCTACTGTGTTAGAACACCTCCAGTATACTGCAATGATCAGACCACATTAGACAAAAGACTCAAACATATACACTGATCCCACACATTACTTGCAACACACCATCCCCAGTAGTATGTATAAGTGGAGGCAACTGTACTCATACATAACTGGAAAAATCTTTTGTTTTTCCTGTGCTGGGAAGGAACAGCTGCTCTCATCCCCAGCCATACTCACTTCCTGCCACCTTCTTTGTGCCAATTTCGTCACCATAACACGTATTTTATATATTTCCTCTCCTGTATCACCTAAGCCGTATGGCTGAGAAAAAAAAAATAATAATCTTGGCAATTCCAAATTTTGGGGAGAAAGTGTGAATTTTTGGGTGAACAAATTCTTAGATGATTAAATGCATTTTTTTTTTAGAGAGAGAGAGAATTTTGAGTGATGATTTTGAGCAAGTCCAGTGTTGTGAATCAATGAATGAACATATTTTTAGATTATTATTTTTTTTTTTTTTTGAGAGAAAAAGACTCTTGAGTGATGATTTCTAGCAAGTCTGGTGTTATTTTTTTCTGAGAATTTGAGTTATCATTTTGAGTAAGTCTGGTGTTAATTATGAGAGAATTTTGAGTGATTTTACCTGTTTATTTATTGCTATAAACTAAATATGATATCTTGTTAAAAAATACAGATGGTGAAGGATTATATTTTTCAATCAGTAGAAGTGTATAAGAGAAATTAGAGTATTATCCTACCAGTATTAGGTTGGTGATAACAAGGAACATTAATTAAGGCTTCTGTGTGCTGGAGGGCAGGGTTGGTTTGATATAAATCAAATTATTTAAGTCACATGACTTAAATCAATTTAAATCAGTGAAAAAATCACGATTTAAATCAAAACAAATTTTTTTTCCTTAAATAGAGTAAAAAAGAAGATAGAAAATGTGATCGATGTGTATTGTACAGATGCATCAAGTCTGCCTGTCCTGTACTCTTCTTGTATTGATCCTGTATCAAGTCAGGCACCAGTGAACCATTGTCTTCTGTCACAAGGCAAATATTCAAAAGTGAAACACAGGAAAGAAGGCTCTTTTGTTGATACTGTAGTAGCAATAAATGTTATTGTGTTCATTGTTGACATATGAGCTCAACTCTTCTTTGAATACACAGTAACATGATTTAATATAATGATTATAATCCAAATTTGACAAAATATAAAAGGCAAGTTGGCAACTTTCATCAGTATCTGACACACAATGATGCAGCAGCATGAGTAACTTCCCCCCATACCAAGGAGTGCTAGCCTCTTGTGCATATGCTTACTCCCATTTCCTATTCACAATACAGTATTATTATGTAAGTTTGTTTGTTTATTTGAACTTTGATATATAACCATGCCTAATGGGTGCATTGCAGCAAGTGGGAGGAAAAAAAACAGTATGGTACCCTTTTGATTGAATTCCCAAAACTGATACCAAAATATGGTTTCACTTAACACTGGCAAAGGTTTAGTACTGTACAAGAAAATGTCTTCATGGAAATGAAAAAACTGATTTAAATAATGAAAATCCAATTTAAATTCTAAAAATCAGCAATTTTTTTCCAACCCTGCCAGAGGGGGATGCCTTCATGTGGTGGCACTGATATAACTAGGTGACTCAACTGCCTGGTTTTACAGACATCCTTCAGTTACTTCCCTGTCCCCCCAAAAGGACGATGGTGGACCATAGAAGGGGAACTTAAGCCCTAAAACAAGGATGGTAGACTAAAGAAGGGCAACTCAAGTCTGCAGTCCACTGGGTTCACATTTCAGATGTACCCAGGGTTACAACTTGTTTGGTAAAGGAGTGAGCTGTTCAAGTTACCATATTACTGTAGCATTGGAAGTGTTCTGTTTTGCCATAATGTATTTTGTAAGTATTTTATTTATACATAATATAGTACTGTGGTGCAAGTGTTTATAGGAGTTGTAGTTGTTTTTTTGAGATACAGCCATTAGCTAAAGTTCACTGATACTTCCCTCCTGACTGTGACATTGTAAAGTGCTAGAATGAAGTGTTTGTGTGCAATATGAAGTACACAACAAAAGAGTAGGAGAAAGGACACTTTAATGACCATGTGCAAGGTGTTATATGAAATGTTTTAAGGTGATTGGATAATGAAGTATGCAAGAGAAGAGTGGGAGAAGGAAGAATATTCTCTGTTGTATAGGGAGGAATAAAAAACATGGAAGGTAGAACACAATGCTGGCAGGGGATTGTCGGTGAAATTTTGCTTGTGGCTGTACATTCCAGATTGCATTTTCCACTGAAGGTCGGATAAAAGTATTAAAACCCCAGCACAAGTGACTTTAGCTAATAAAATTCTTGATTATAAGTTCGATTTGTCTCCATGTGTCTTCCTGGCCAAAATGCTTATCGTTCTCTCTCATTTTTTTTTTTTTTCTCTCTCTGATGCTACCAGATGATTTTATTCAACCTAAGAGAGATGCAGTGAAGGGATTAATGAAGGCGGTATCAAGACATCGCTTGTAGTATGTGAGGAAATTGGATATTAACCTACTGAAGTGACTTTTTTTTTTTTTTTCTTGCCATTTTCTGACGATTGTTGTGTCAAAAAGTTGGATATCAGCCTTAAAGATTTTTTTTTTTTTTTTTTTTGTAATTTTCCAACAGTCTTTTAACCCCTAAAACGCGGTTGTTTACAGTCGATCTCCCCCGAGTGGCGGGGTTGTATCGCGGTCTGAGTACCTGTAGGAAAATATTCGCCAAAAATCAGAGATTAACCCTAGAACATTATACTTGGTATGGCAGATAGTACTTACATTCAGCTTTCTCCAGAGACAGGTGTTGAGCCTTTGTGGACTACCCAAGGACTTGTGGAGACTTGCAAAGTTGGGTAACCAAATCTTCACTTTCACACCTCCAGCAACCCGGTTTCCCCTCTACCACAGCCTCATTCTGTCACAGTAACCTTTATACTACAACGTAAAGGTAGTTAGGAATCCGTATTTGTACGATAAGCACTGAAAATAAGGCTAAAATCAATGGAGCGTACGGCCGACATGCACTGTGGCGGTGGTCTTCCCGTCACTCAACAAACATTTCCATTTTCACAGCTAAAAACATGTATACTACATTATTTTCAATCATATTACTTCCCAAAAGATCACCACGGCGCGCTTTTTATTCTGCCTTACGTCCGCCACTTTATTCTCGTTCCTGTCGGCCGCTTGCACTGACTGGGAAGAGCTAGAACTCGCCATAATCTCACTTTGAAAGCCTGCAGTAAACTGACGCTAAACAGAGGCAAACCGTGAGAAAAAAAGCTAGTGTTACAACTGGGGAAACAAGCGTTTCCTAGTAGCATAAACTGCTTGTGAGAGGAGATCGCAGATTTACAGTTCTGAGCGCTCAGAGCGCTGCCATGTATCACAGCCAGGCTGGCCGGGCCGTGGTGGGGGGGGTACGGGGGGAAAACGCGATATTTGGCAACAACTGAGGTCAGTAGTACAAAGGTAAAGTATGCTAGTTGTAGCTAGAGGGTGGTGGTACTGATAGACAATACCAGCTGGAGCCTGCTTGCCCGCGGTTATTCAAAATTTACTAAAATCGCAAACGCGACGACCCGCCGTCCTGCCCTTATGGCTGAGCGTCGCAATCGCGACGATCCGCGTTTTAGGGGTTAAGGTTTAGAATTGTGATGTAGCGACAATACTATATATATATATATATATATATATATATATATATATATATATATCTATCTATATATATATATATATATATATATATATTACGTCCTTGGACTGAAGGGATTAATGCTGTGGCTGTGATATTAGAACATTTATTAAATTTGAGGGGGATGCGATTTCGGTAGAAATGGGTGAGGCAAACGTGTGTGCAGGATGGGATTAAGATGATGATGGAAGGTCGGGTAGGCCCGGTAAGGCAACAGAAATAAACTTAGTAGTGGTAGGTGCAACCCCAGGCTCATCTGACGTGAACGTGGTGGACTGCAGAAGTTACCCCCCACATGCAGTCCACCATCCTCCTGCTGGGAAGATGCGGAGGGATATTTGTGTAACCAGACGTCGGAGCCATCCATGGAGCTCTGTAGTAACACATTTTGAAAGTGAATTTTTTCCTAGGGACTTGTTAAGGTTTATTAGTAGATTAAACACTTCGTTAAAATAAATAAAGATGGGGAATTTTTGTTTTATTCCTGATACTTTTATTAACACCGAATAAATAGTAATAATAATTCTCTATATAGCAGTATATGGCAATCCATCTGTGTCCTGATCTGTTATGACGTCACTAGCTCCGCCCCCTTACAACACCTGTCACTTGCAATAACGGGAAGGCGGTTTGTTTGTGTTTACCATGGTGTGTTGTGCTGTTGCTATATGTAAAGTTAACTCCAGAAACAAAAGGAAGTTTGTATCTTTCCATGCATTTCCCCGAAATCAACGCAAGGTATTAGGAAAGTGGTTAAATGCATGCAAAAGAAAAGATCTATCGCGATGCAACCAAGTAAAACCATGGCACTTTATTTGTTCCATGCATTTCCCCCCCAAGTGTTTCAACTTCCACCTGTCGTATGACAATGTCAAACTGTCATTAAAACAAAGTTAAGCCCTACTTTAAATCTACCGAAACTAGGAAACAACATTCGCAATCCTGTTTCATATGAAGATCATATAGAGTAAGTATTTTACCAGTGCCGACTTTTTGCTTAGGCTACAAGCATGAACATAACATTTGTGTGTGTGTGTGTGTGTGTGTGTGGATATAAAGATTTAAGCTCTCAGTACCTTTTTAATTATCCATTAAGTGACAGTATGATAATACTTGTCAATTTCAACATTACTTGATAGTTCTCTAGATTTTATCGTCATAATTGTGGAAGTACTGTATTTTCATCAGACCAGACTGTTTTCAGTGCACAGAATGGGCTACTGAATGTACAGGTTGTCTCAAATTTTATTATTAATGCTGTGTATGAATAAATTATGTATGGAATAATGGATTAGTTTTCCAGTACATTTGAGTTTTCTTTATGCGGGAAAGACAGTTTTCTATGAATAATAGCACCCAACAACTGTGTATAACTATTACAAAAAACATATGCTAATGGAACTTTTTTTTTTTCCCCTTAGAATATCTTAAATAATTATCAACAGAAGTTAATGAGAAAACTTGTGGGGCAGCCTTTACAGTAACACGGATTTGCTTGTGTTTAAATTGGTTCTGTTGTTTATTTTTTTTAAATAATCGAGGTTCTTATCAGTAATGGCTTTGCCTAAGTTTTCCTCATCGCAAACTTTGAGAAGATAAAGTCTTCCAGATTATGCTTCGTAATTACAGTAAGGCATGACGAAGTGAGGATTGTTTAGGATGTTTTTTCCCCCTTATGATTTTGTTTTTAAGCTTAGCAGGTTACTACAGGTTCCTCAAATGGGTATTGTCTTTGCTAATATAACTGCAGTATCAGTTTTATACCAAGTGTTTTCCCCAGGAAGCTACCGGCGATTCATGAGTTCTTAAGAATAAAAGCTGCTGTGTCCACTGTAGAGGATCTATGTAATAAGTAAGTATTTTCTTTCTCTGTAAAAGTACAAAACGAAAGGAAAATTCTGTCACGTCCTGCGGTGCAGAATCTTTAAATGTTATTAATAACCTACATGTTAAAAATAAATAGGTTGCCCCAGAAATCACACCAATAATTACCCCAGAAATCAGGTGATTTGCTCAGTGTTCTTTTTTTTTTTTTTTTTCTATTTATCAATTCTAAGTAGTGTTACTTCTTGTTATGCTGGTGTTTTTAAGGCGACTTCTCGTCGTAAAAACACTAGCTACTGAAGCGGGGTCCTCTTTCTAGACCAGAAGCAAAGCACCAACAAAGGAACAGGACATAAAAACCAGGCAGTATACCTTAACACATCTATTACCTTAATTCTAACCGCAACAATACACGTAGAGTGATATTTGAGATACAGGGGAACAGAGAGACAGAGTTAATATTCAGCACCACAAAATAGAGTTACACTTAGCACACACTACAATGTTCATACAGGGAGATCGTGAATTATCTATAGTATTGTTTATACGTCACTTTTAGGCAGGATATAAATAGAATTGTTCACATAGGGAATAAACAAGATTGGGGTCTGTATGGGAAATATTACTATAAATGAGGTAGGGTGCGGATAGCGACACTCGACATTGTCACCTTGTCCCGGCGACACTCACTATCGGGCTTTTGACTGGCCCGCGCACCCTCACCTCAGGTGTTCGCAGAAAGCTCTCTTATATGGGGGGACTGGGATAATTACAACAAAGTTCATTCTCTGCCCTGCCAACACTGAGTTCTTGTGGGCTACTATCAACTACACTGTTCTTCACTTAGTCACTGTGCATTGTTCTTTTTCCCGACTTGTTCTTGACACAGGGGGGTGGAAAGAGTCACTGTTTTCCTATATCTCCTGGGTAATGTTCACTCTAGGTCACACTCGTAGGTTGGGTGGAGGGAGGCTCTCCCATCTGGGGGCCTCGACCTGATAGGCGGCCCTCGTACTAGGGCCGCGTCGGTGTGGTGCAGGGAGGCCCTCTGGTCTGGGGGCCTCGACCTGATAGGTGGCCCTCGGGTCTGGGACCAAACAGCCGGAGCAGTCGGGCCTGTCATCTTTGGCTCCGTGGAGTGAGGGAGCCCGGATCGCCTTCGTCAGGAGCTGGAGAGTCTGGCCTGGGCGTCCTGGGACTGCGGGCACCAAGGGGGAGAGGCGCATTCAGGACTGGGCTGCGGCAGCGTCTCCTACGGGGCTCGGGCAGGAACAAGGAACTCCCGGGCGTAGGCGGTAAGTCCGATATCGGGCCTTGCCACCACTCTAGCGTCTCCTCCGGGCTATATTGCCGGGTGGTGACAAAGGGCTCCCACAAAGGGAAGAGGCTGGAGAAGGACTCACGTCACTCGTGTCCTCTTTAGCACGTCCTGAGGCCGGAGCCTTTGGTCGCCTTACCCTGGTACGTACTCTGGCTGTAGCCGTGGACTCGCCCGGCGTACGAGGGACAACTGAAGGGCGTACTAGGCCGTCCCTTCCCCGCCGCGTATATAGACCGTCGACGCGGTGTTGCTCCCGTAGTAGGGGACAAGCCGGGGCGAGGGGCACAGAGGCCACACTCTCTCCAATACGGACTGAAACTACCTTCAGGGGCTTCTTTACCCTGGTACGTGCCCCGGCCGGAGCCGAGTGCCTACCCGTTTTACTGAGAACAACTGAAGGGCGTACTAGGCCGTCCCCTCCCCGCCGTGTATATAGACCGTCGGCGCGGTGTTGCTCCCGTAATAGGGAAGGGCTACACGTATGGTAGCAGGGGCTCTTTACCCTGGTCCGTACTCTGGCCGTAGCCGGAAGCTGATCCGTCCGATCAGGAACAACTGAAGGGCGTACTAGGCCATCCCTTCCCCGCCGCGTATATAGACCATCGACGCGGTGTTGCTCCTGAAGGGGAGAACAGCAAGAGAGGGATGCACTGGGGCAACTCTCTCTCTCTGGTGTACTAAGGCCGGAGCCTTGGGTCGCCTTACCCTTTGTACACTTTGTAAGGCCGTAGCCTTGGGCCTCCTGCCCTTGGGCCTCCTGCCCTAGAGGGTGTAACAAAGCCATCAATACAGTGTTACCTGGGACTGAAACTTGTTCAGTCCCACCTCTATTCTGACGACCATTGCTCCGCCCGCAATGTAGTCCCCTTTCCCTGATCACCTGGGGTTGGGGCAATTGCTGGGAACAAGGGCCCAGGGTCGTGATGTCCTGGTGACCCTCTTGAATGGAGTCACTAACCCCACCGTTGTGTCCTCCTGGGGTGGTGGTGCGGTGGTGGCCCGGTGATGGGGTGGGGGGTGGTGAGGTGGGAGGTCCGGCGGCGGGCACGGCGGGCATTTTACCACCCTCCAAGTTGTAGAAGTCACGACCCCGTGACTGGAGGTGGTAGGTGGTGGAGGTGGATGTCTGGTGGGCCGGGGTGAGGTGTTGGGTGAGGCTGACCCAGTGGGCGGTGAAGGTGTTGGGCTCCTGATGGGGGTTGAGAGTGAGCCGGAGGGAGGACGGATGGTCGGTCCGGCGTAGGAGCTGGAGCAGGTGGTGGGTGCTCCGGATTCTGGCCTGTGGGCGGTCATGGGGTCGTCAATGCACTCTCGTCACCTTCATCTCGGGGAATGGTGCCTGGTGGAGAGATGAAAGTTGAATGCTGGAGAGTGACGGGAGGTTGGTGGTTTTATGGGGAATGATTCGGTGGGAGGAGCATTGTCCTTTGGGGAATTGGGACTTGGGAAGATTCCATCGTGCTTGGTGGAGGGGGAGGGTTATGGGGGAGGTGTTTGGGGCGGGGGGGGTATGTGGAGGTGGTGGGTGCCGGGATGGGCGTGTGATGGGTGGAGGTGTTGGGGTGTACCTCAAGGGTAGGCGTGAGAGGCGTCCTGATCTGGTGGTGGTGGTAGTGATGGTGAGTGTGGGTGGCGATGGTGGTTGTGCACGTGGTGGTGGTGAGGGCGTGCGGCTGTTGGGGGGGAGGTGGGTTGGGGTGCGGTGTGGCGCGTATAATGAGAATGGTCAAGGGGGAGGGGGGTGGTAGGTGTGGAGGTGGTGGGGTGGTGAGTGGTGAGGTTTGCGGGGGTGGTGGCTTTGGGCGGTGGTGGTGATGTGGGCGGTACGGGCAGTGTGGGTTGGGGGGTGGTGGGTGGACAGGTGTTAGGGAGGTGAGTTGTGAAGGGGTGGCGGTCTCGGCCAGTGGTGGTGGGGTGTCGGGGGGTGGGCTGGTTGTTGGTGACTCGGAGGGAGGGGGTGAGAAGGAGTAGGAGTAGGAGTTTGGGGGGTAATTCTGAGAAAGGTCGGGATGGACAGGTGTGCGGGCAGGGGTGCAGGTTGGCCGGGCACGTGGGTGGTCAGTGGTGGGTGGGTGGAAGGGTCGCACTTGGCGATTTCTGTATGTGCTGTATTGTCCCTGTTGATCTATAATGACTTGGTATGGGTTGGGTACTCGAACAATTTTGAAGGGTCCAATTAATCGGGGGGAGGTTTTGGAGGGGGTGGGCAGGTGTGCAACGACTACGGACTGACCAGGTTTGTATGAGTTGGAGTGGGTCATGTCGGGTGCCAGGTCTTGTTGAGAGTGTAGGTGGTGGAGGCGGCATTTGGGGTGGTGGAGAGGGTCGGTAGTGGAGGGTGGGGTGGGTGGCTGTAGGTGGTGGCGGAGTGGTAGAAGTAGTGGCGATTCCCCAAAAACTCTTTCATGTGGAGTTATCCCATCTTCTCGTGGGCACGTGTTTAAGCCCCATTGGATAATCTTGACGTGGGCAGGCCAGTCTTCGTTCCCTGTTTGCATAATGCATGTGCGGACCTGGTTCATGAGGGAGCGATGGCTTCTCTCGCAGATGCTGTTACCTTGGGGCCAGTAGGGCGATGAGTGGGAGAGGTGGTATCCGAATATGTTCGCCAGTTCTTCCCAGACTTTTCCAGTAAATTCTGGGGCATTATCTGAGTGCAGTGCTTGGGGAATACCAAAATATGGGAAGACATGGTGGGTGAGGGCATCGGCAACTGATACTGCACTGTGATCTTTGGTGGGGCATGCGATGATAAACTTTGAATATACATCCACAAATGTGATTATGTATTTGTACCCTGCTTTGGGTGTGAGGGGGCTGACGACGTCTAAGGAAAGTAGTTGCCACGGTTTCTGTGCTGTTAATTTTCCTGAAGGGCCGGGTGTACGGGGTGATGTCCTTTCTTAAAGCACAGGCTCGGCAGGATTGTATAATGTTCTTGGCGATGGTGGATGGGTTAGGGGTCCAGTACATGTTGGTAAAGACTTGTAGGAGTTTTTTAGCTCCCAGGTGGATGCCGTTATGGGCATGGAGGTGGAGCATGGTGTCGTGGGCAGTGGTGGGGCTTAGGACGATGTGTCCGTTTGGATCGAACAGGTGTTCGCCATGTGGGTGGGAGTTTAGCAAATGTGTTCGGTGGGATCCAGGTAGAGCGTTGTTTGTTGTGCCACATTTGGACTAGGTCTGGCTCTGTCGAGATTGCATTGATTGGTAGACGGGACAGGGCATCAGTGTTTGTGTGGAGTTTGCCTGGTCGGTATGAGATCTTGAAATCATACTCCTCGAGTGTCTCTCGCCATCGTATAAGTTGTGCGTTGGTGGTGTTTGGCTGACGTAATCATTGTAGGGATTGGTGGTCTGTAATGACTATCACATGGGTGCCTGAGATGTAGGAACGGAAGTATTCGAGGGACCAGATGATTCCCAGGCACTCGCATTTGGTGGCCGCGTAGTTTTTTTCTGCAGGATTTAGGGTGCGGCTGGCACAGGCGATGATATGTTCACGGCCATCTTGTACTTGTGCAAGGACAGCCCCTATGGCGATGAGTGATACATCGGTATACAGGCGGAATGGGAGGTTGTAATCTGGGAAAGCAACTACTGGGGCAGAGGTTAGCTTGGACTTGAGGGTGGTGAATGCAGTTTTTCTTGGTTCGGTCCATACAAATGGCTCGCCTTTTTTTGTTAGGTCGTGTAGGGGTTTGGCGATATCTGCAAATCCTTTGACGAACTGCCTGTAGTATGATGTTAGGCCTAGGAAGGCTCTAGTTTCGTGCACATCACGGGGTAGGGGAATGTCGGCGATTGCACGTAGTTTTTCTGGGTCCGGGGAGATGCCTTCAGCGTTAATTAGATGTCCAAGGAAAGAGACTGATCTCTCGGCCAAAACGCACTTTGTTGGTTTTAGCTTTAGTCCTGCCTGGCGTATATGGTGGAACACTTGTTTGAGGCGGTGGAGGTGGTTGGCCCAGGTATGACTGAAAACGATGACGTTGTCCAAATACGCCAAACAAGTCCCCCAGGTTAGTCCGCTGAGAACTGACTCCATCAGGCGGGAGAATGTGGCAGGGGCGTTGCAGAGTCCGAAGGGAAGAACGTTGCATTCATAATGCTTCCCGTTTGATGTTGAGAAGGCGGTTTTGTGTTTGTCGTCGGGGTGTACAGGGACTTGCCAATAACCCGATTGCAGGTCTAGGGTCGAGAACCAGGTCGACCCATGTAAGGAGTTAAGCAAGTCGTCGATTCAGGGTAGGGGCGTAGCATCTTTGATCGTGATGTCGTTGACTCAGCGGTAGTGTATGCAAAAGCGCATAGTCCCATCTTTTTTCTGTACGAGTACAACAGATGAGGACCATGGGGTAGTGGAGTTGGAGATAACGTCGGCATCGAGCATATCCCGGACCTGCCGGTCTTCTTCTGCCCGTTGTTTTGGATTTTTTCGTCGTGATGGTTGGCAAATTGGAGGTCCAGTCGTGTGTATCTCATGGCTGAGATAGGTAGTGTGGCCAAAGTCGGTTGGGCCGGAGGAGAACAGGTCCTGAAAGTCCAGGAGGAGTTGTCGGAGGCTGTTGGTTTGGGAAGGGGATAGGTGTGATGGCAGGTCGGGGAGAGTGGGATGATCGGGGGGTGGTGCTTGGCATGGTTTGGCTTCTTCTGTGTCGCCGATGATGAGTCCTCTTGGTAGGGTTAGTGGGGTTGTGGCGAGGTTGGCGATATGGATTTCATGGGCATGTGGGGGAAGGAAGGTGGGGCTTACTAAACAGGAGGAGAATGGTCCGGTGGGGATGGATGGTGAGAAGAGGACGGAGGTACCTGAAGGTTTGTTCAGTTTTACCCAAGCTTCATGGTGGGGTGGAATGGTGATTGAGGAGGTGATAGTGGCAGGAAAAGATGGGGAGGGGTCCAGATGATGTGTGGTGGGGGATGGAGTGAGGCGTTGTGTGAGGTTGGGTTGGGGTAAGATGTACAGGTCGGTTGGGGCAGGTGAATGTTTGGGGGTTGTGTGTGTTTGCGTGGTAAGGGGGGGGGGGTGTTCTTGCTTTTTCTTCGATGAGATTTTTTTTTCTTGTTGATTGATGCTTGGTTGGGATGGGCTGGACTGAAGTGGAGGTGGCGCTGATGGCAGTCAATGGTGGCGTGGAGTTTTTGGAGAAGGTCCAGCCCAAGATATCCATCATAATGATTGCATGTCGAGTCGAATATGATGAATGGGTGGTTAGTGGATACTCGTTGGTGGGCGTTGGTTTGAAGGGCCCGTGTTTCCCCACGGATAGGCAGGGGGCCATCCCCTGCGTCGACGAGGTTGGCTGAAGTGGGGAGAAGGGGGCCAAATGCAGAGGTGTGGCGGGAGTAGAAGTGGGAGTAGAGGCACGATCTGGCTGCTCCTGTATCTACCAGTAATCGTGCCTTGACCCCGTTCAGCCAAATCTTGTTGTAGACTGGGGGTCTGTAGCTATGTGAGGTGGCCCCTGCCACCGTGGGGAGGTGTGGGGGCGGGCCTAAAAATCCATCTGCTGAGGAGTGGGGTCGTCGTGGTCGTCGTCGTCCGTTCCCGAGTAGAGTGTTGGCGATGCATCGTCTTCCGGGGCGTCGTCGTCTAGGGTGGAGACTTTCTTGCGCCCTTGGTGAAAGTTTCTGTGCCTGCTAGCCTTTAGCTGTTCTCTTATGTCGTGCAGGGGGCAGGTGCGACTCCCAAGAATTAATAGTGATGAGATTTCCTTGTTCCTTGGGGTTGGGGCGCTATTTCTGCAGGTAAGCCCTGGGCACAGTAGGAGGTGGCTCTGTAGTTGGCTGGTGAGGCGGCAACTTAGGTTTGGGTGGAGGGTTTTGTTTTGTCGGGAATCGTGTCATCGCGTGGAGTGGTTGTGGTATGGGACGGGCGGCGAGGAGACGTCTGATGAGTTGCAGGTCATTTTCCATGTCCCCCGAGGGATCATAGATTGAGAAGTGCTCCTTGACTGTGCTAGGGAGAATACTCAGCAGGGCATTAAATGTATGTATATCTCGGGCATTTGTAGGTGCCTCAGGATAAGCGGCGCTGACGAGGCGCCGAGCCTGGACGAATGTATCGTCCAGGTTCCCGTCGTAGGTGAGGGCGTCGAGTTGAGAGGGGGCGACAACTCTGCCTATTGATGGCGTGAAAGCCTGTCTCACTATTTGTGAGAATTGATCCCATGACAGTTCTGGGACGATTTTTGGTGCGACAGTGGCAATTATTTTTCCCAGGTTAGGTAATGTGACTGCAATTTTTTCTCTGTCTGAGTCGAACCCTATGTCTAGGAGGGGTTTGACCATATCTAAATATACTTCTATGTCGCATTGGTCTGGGTTGAATCTCGGTAATTGGATGTGCGGTTTGGCTGCCATTGTGCAAGTTTCCTTTTTATCGTTCCTCCGTGCTTTAACTCGGATCCAGAACCACCGCCAGTGTTATGCTGGTGTTTTTAAGGCGACTTCTCGTCGTAAAAACACTAGCTACTGAAGCGGGGTCCTCTTTCTAGACCGGAAGCAAAGCACCAACAAAGGAACAGGACATAAAAACCAGGCAGTATACCTTAACACATCTATTACCTTAATTCTAACCGTAACAATACACGTAGAAAGATATTTGAGATACAGGGGAACAGAGACACAGAGTTAATATTCAGCACCACAAAATAGAGTTACACTTAGCACACACTACAATGTTCATACAAGGAGATCGTGAATTATCTATAGTATTGTTTATACGTCACTTTTAGGCAGGATATAAATAGAATTGTTCACATAGTGAATAAACAAGATTGGGAGTCTGTATGGGAAATATTACTATAAATGAGGTAGGGTGCGGATAGCAACACTCGACATTGTCACCTTGTCACGGCGACACTCACACTCAGGCTTTTGACTGGCCCGCGCACCCTCACCTCAGGTGTTCACAGAAAGCTCTCTTATATGGGGGGACTGGGATAATTACAACAAAGTTCATTCTCTGCCCTGCCAACACTGAGTTCTTGTGGGCTGCCATCAACTACACTATTCTTCACTTAGTCACTGTGCACTGTTCTTTTTCCCGACTTGTTCTTGACACGGGGAGTGGAAAGAGTCACTGTTTTCCTATATCTCCTGGGTAATGTTCACTCTGGGTCACACTCGTAGGTTGGGTGCAGGGAGGCTCTCCCGTCTGGGGGCCTCGACCTGATAGGTGGCCCTCATACTAGGGCCACGTCGGTGTGGTGCAGGGAGGCCCTCTGGTCTGGGGGCCTCGACCTGATAGGTGGCCCTCGGGTCTGGGACCAAACAGCCGGAGCAGTCGGGCCTGTCGTTTTTGGCTCCGTGGAGTGAGGGAGCCCGGATCGCCTTTGTCAGGAGCTGGAGAGTCTGGCCTGGGCGTCCTGGGACTGCGGGCACCAAGGGGGAGAGGCGCCATCAGGACTGGGCTGTGGCAGCGTCTCCTACGGGGCTCGGGCAGGAACAAGGAACTCCCGGGCATAGGCGGTAAGTCCGATATCGGGCCTTGCCACCACCCTAGCGTCTCCTCCGGGCTATATTCCCGGGTGGTGACAAAGGTCTCCCACAAGGGGAAGAGGCTGGAGAAGGACTCAAGTCACTCATGTCCTCTTTAGCACGTCCTGAGGCCGGAGCCTTGGGTCGCCTTACCCTGGTACGTACTCTGGCTGTAGCCATGGACTTGCCCGGCGTACAAGGAACAACTGAAGGGCGTACTAGGCCGTGCCTTCCCCGCCGCGTATATAGACCGTCGGCGTGGTGTTGCTCCCGTAGTAGGGGACAAGCCGGAGCGAGGAGCACAGAGGCCACACTCTCTCCAATACGGACTGAAAGTACCTTCAGGGGCTTCTCTACCCTGGTACGTGCCCTGGCCGGAGCCGAGTGCCTACCCGTTTTACTGAGAACAACTGAAGGGCGTACTAGGCCGTCCCCTCCCTGCCGTGTATATAGACCGTCGGCGCGGTGTTGCTCCCATAATAGGGAAGGGCTACACTTATGGTAGCAGGGGCTCTTTACCCTGGTCCGTACTTTGGCCGTAGCCGGAAGCTGATCCGTCCGATCAGGAACAACTGAAGGGCGTACTAGGCCGTCCATTCCCCGCCGTGTATATAGACCGTCGACGCGGTGTTGCTCCTGAAGGGGAGAACAGCAAGAGAGGGATGCACTGGGGCAACTCTCTCTCTCTGATGTACTAAGGCCGGAGCCTTGGGTCGCCTTACCCTTTGTACACTTTGTAAGGCCATAGCCTTGGGCCTCCTGCCCTTGGGCCTCCTGCCCTAGAGGGTGTAACAAAGCTGTCAATACGGTGTTACCTGGGACTGAAACTTGTTCAGTCCCACCCCTATTCTGACGACCATTGCTCCGCCCACAATGTAGTCTCCTTTCCCTGATCACCTGGGGTTGGGGCAATTGCGGGGAACAAGGGCCCAGGGTCGTGATGTCCTGGTGACCCTCTTGAACGGGGTCACTAACCCCACCGTTGTGTCCTCCTGGGGTGGTGGTGCGGTGGCGGCCCGGTGATGGGGTGGAGGGTGGTGAGGTGGGAGGTCCGGCTGCGGGCACGGCGGGGATTTTACTTCTAATGAAAATGTTGACTGCAACTAAAGTAATTATCACCCACCCACCCCATGTGCCTGCCCTCCCCTTCAACATTGTCATATTTCATAGCCTATGGCTATGGCTATGCCACAAATAATGATGTATGTTTGACTGAAACTGTTATAAATTTCAAAAGTATGCATTTCCTTTTATAGCAGTAATATGTAATATCAAAACAACATTATTTCTTGTTTACAAGTGGAACGTATCTAAATGCTTCTACTTATAAACAAGTCATGGCCACCACATAGAAGCCGGACCGTCACTGTCAGGCTTGATAGGTGTAAAAACTGAGTCTTAGATGCATTAAAAACAACCAGATTATTTTCACCCCAGTCAAAGATACGAGCCAAGTCAGGCATTCGGTGTGCCATAGCCTCATCTCATGTTTGTTGAAGTAACTGTTGAGATGAACGTTGCGCGAACCGAATGGAAAATTGGAGGATGGAGTCATCAGTATATGAGTGGATAGGGTTAGATGTACAGCTTAGAAGGTCATTGATGAATAAAAGAAAGAGAGTTGGTGATAGGACAGAGCCCTAAGGAACACCACTGTTGATAGATCTAGGAGAAGAACGATGGCTGTCTAAAACAGCGGCTATAGAACGACCAGAAAGGAAGCTAGCGACGAAGGCACAGATATTTCACCAAAGTCCCGAAAGGAGGATGACCAGGAGTCTGAAAGGTAGGTGAGAAGATCGCCAGTGGAGCGTCCCTGACGGAACCCGTACTGGGGATCAGAAAGAAGGTTGTGATAGGAAAGATGCCTTAAAATTTTTCTATTGAGAATTGACTCAAAAACTTTTAAAATACAGGACGTTAAAGCAATTGGACGATAGTTGGAGGGTTGGGAATGGTCACCCTTCTTTGGGACTGGCTGAATGAGAGCAACCAGCAAGAAGGAAAGGTACAAGTTGACAGACAAAGGCGAAAGAGTTTGCCTAGGCAGGGTGTACGGACAGAAGCACAGTTCTTGAGAACAACAGGAGGGACTCCATCAGGCCAATATGCCTTGTTAGTATTGAGGCCAGTGATGGCAGAAAATACATCAGCTGAAGAAATTTTAATGTCAGCCATGAGGAAATCAGAGGGGGAAAGTGATGGAGGAACAGCACCGGAATCGTCTAAGGTGGAATTGGAGGAGAAAGTCTGTGCGAAGTGATCTGCTTTATCAGTGGAAGAAACAGCTACAGAACCATCAGAGTAGAAAAGAGGAGGGAAGGATGATGAGGTAAAGTTGTTAGAAAGGTTTTTGGCAAGGTGCCAGAAGGAGCGGGAAGAATTCGAGTGTGTGTGTGTGTGTGTGTGTGTGTGTGTGTGTGTGTGTGTGTGTGTATTTAATAATGTATATTGTACGCTACATATTAAATATTACAAAGGTCTGTTGCTTCACATTTCCCGAATATTATAACAATGTGAATCCGAAAAAAAAATCTTATAGGCGGCTTATGATAATAATAATAATAATAATAATAATTTGTGATAGGTGGGGGCGCTCACCATCCACTCACTCGATGTATTGCTGATCTCGGGTGTCTGCCCTTTCCTCTCCTCCCTTCTTTCCTTCCATCCTCTTCTGTCTTTCCTTCATTCTTTCCTCATGCTTCTGCCTACGGGTGACTTGACACTCCCTCTTCTGTCTTACTTTCCTTCATTCTTTCCTCTTCCTTCTGCCTGTGGGTGACTTTACACTGAGTGACAAGCCAAATGGTTTCCTGTACACCAGGAAACCATTTACTACTCTGGTTGGTAACCATATAACCAAATTATGGTGCCTGGTTGTTTAGTGAGTAATTATTGTGCTCCAGTCGGATTGAGCCGGTGAAGGTTTATATCCAAGGGGTGGTTGGGGTATATTGCTCAAGTAATGCCACTCAGGGATGCGTGAGGCTGGTCACTCATCTTAAATGTCAAGACCAACTTGCCTAGCCCAGGGCTCCTACGCTCCTCATGCGGCGATGTAGGACTGGATGATGATAATAATAATAATAATAATAATGTAGAAATATTTTGAAAGTCTGATGAATGGGAATGGAGACAGCAAAGCGACTGTTAACACGATGGGTTTTGGGAGTGAGCAGAGAAGGAATGCAGTGCCAGGAGACGTGACACTCGCACAGGTGAAGAGCGCTGTGAAACGGCCGAAAAGTGGGAAAGCAGCTGGGGTTGATGAGGTGTATGCAGAGATTATTAAGTGTAGTGGAGAGAGTGGAATGATGTGATTGTTGGAGATATGTAAGAAGACTTGCATGAGTGAAACTGTGCCTGCAGAGTGGAAAAAGGCTGTGATTGTATCCCTGTTCAAAAATAAAGGTGAGCGAAGTGAGTGCAAGAATTATCGTGGCATAAATTTATTGAGTGTTGTAGGGAAGGTTTATGGAAGAATTATTATAGAGAAAGTTAGAGAGATATCAGAAATCCTAGTGAGTGATGAACTGGGTGGCTTTAGGAGTGGCAGAGGATGTGTGGATCAAATATTTGCAGTGAGACATAGTGTAGAAGGCGTGTGAGAAGGACTATGAGGTGTTTAATGACATTTATGAATATGGAAAAAAGCATACCTCAAAGTAGACAGAGAAGGATTGCGGATGGTTTGGCGCATGTACGGTGTAGATGGTACGCTGCTAGGTGTCGTCATGAGTTTTTATGATGGTAGTGAGGCATGTGTAAGGGTTAATGGGCATCTAAGTGAATTGTTCACGATCAGTGTGGGCTGCGACAAGGTTGTGTGATGTCCCCATGGTTTTTCAATATATATATGGATGGGGTGATGAGAGAAGTAAAAACACTGGTAATGGAGAGAGGGTTGGCGTTGGTAATGAATGATGTATGCTGATGACGCAGTACTACTTGCAAATATCGGACAAATACTTGGTAGGCTAGTGCAGAGTTTTGCTGATGTCTGTGAGCGTCGTGCCTTGAGAGTAAATTTAGAAAAAAAATCAAGTGATGGTTATTTAGAGTGGAGGTGACTCCCAGTGTGATGTTCCAGTGAATGGAGAGAGACTGGAACTGATGAGAGTTCAAATACCTGGGTACAGTGATGGAAAAGAGAAGAAAATGTGCAAAGAAGTGGAAAGTAGAGTGACACAAGGAAGGAGTGTAGCTAGTGCAATGAAGGTCTTGATAAGAAACAGAGGCTTGAATGTTGCAGCTGCACGAGGCTTACATGAAAGCAGTGTTAGTGCCAACTTTAAACATATGGATGTGAGACTATGGTGTGACATGAAAATGAAAAGTCAAGAGTAAAAGCAATGGAGATGGGACTGCTGAGGAATGTATGTGAAGTACAGATAGTGGGTAGGATAAGGAATAATGTGATTCGTGAAAGATGCGGAGTGAGGAAGCCTGTACACACCAGAATAGTGTACTGAGGTGGTTTGGTCATGTGGAGAGAATAGATGACAATAAAGTGATGAAAATGGTATATTTGAGCGAATTTGAAGAAGGGAGGAGGCGAGGTAGGCCAAGAAGAAGGTGAAAAGATGTGGTGAAAAAGTGTGTGAGGAAGAAAGGTATGAAAGTTGGTTAGGCTAAAGGACTGACAAGAGACAGAGCTGGTTGGATGAATGTTGTGCGGAGAGGCGCATAACCAGGGATTTGGCACCCCTTTAACGTGACACCGTTCGGATTAACTCTATCAGATAGGTTTATGTGAAGCTACAGAACATGGTGAAATTTTTTTTTGGCCTATCTGATGGAGCCAGGATTCCGTGGGCTTGAATGATGAGTAAATGGAAGCGTGGCCCATTGAATAGGGGCAAATTTAGGCTGTCTGGACTTTGCTACTCCTCACCTCGGCCTAGGGTGGGAAAGGAGGTTCGGATGATGATAATAATAATGGTTTATTGTAAACTGCATCCAAGGGCTGAAAATATAAATATAATAGAAAATCAAACATATAGTAAAAGACACGCGAACCCGGTGGATTGCAGGCTGATGCTACACTTTTCCGGCAGTCACAATGAAGAGAAAGAGAGAGAGATGGGGGGGATGAGTTTGGGATGCTGTTCGGGGTCACGTCGTCCTTATGCACCTCCTTTAATTCTCTTATACTTGTCCAGGCATCTCAAAATTAATGCATCTTGAATTCGTTTTTCTTTTCTTTAGGGTCTTGCGTGTTTCAGCCTTGGGTTATTTCTTTCCCCCAAAAAAACTTGTAGATCGAAGATGCGTCGCAAAGCATCACAATTATTTCTATACCTATATGTGATGCTATATTAAGGGTATTGGTAAATCAGACCTATTAAAATGGATGGAATGAGAGACTGACTAGAAGAGTGCTTGTGAGTGAAGTTGAGGGAGGCTGGGAGAGGGAGTGGGAAGCCCAGGATTAGATGGAGGGATGGTGTGCGGTGGGCTGGAGAGATAACAAAGGACAGCGTGATATGGAGGCGACTCCCCCAATCTCTCTCTCTCTCTCTCTCTCTCCGTCTATCTATCTATCTATCTATATATATATGAGGAACCGAGAGGAGCAAGGTCGCAGACGCGCTACAGCCGTAAATGTCATTAGTGTAGCATTTTCTTTCCCCATGCTTCCTTTATCTGAGGAGGGTGGATGTGTGAGGCATTATGATCGAAAATCCCATTTAGTACAGGTATCTTTTGTCTGTATTACATTCAGTATTGTCCACAAATTTATGACAAACACAATGGTTTATTTTTTCCGAGGGTTACAATATAGGCTTTTTTTTTCCATTGATGTTGATAAAAGTGCAGGAACGCGCGTGCAGAAATCTATGAGACTGCCCCCCCAAAATAAATGGATGTCAAAGGTAGACGTTGGTACAAACCTCTCTCTGATTTTCCTATTCCTCATTGCATACCATTTTTCTAACTTTAGGCCTGATTATCTTCTTTTCAAAAATATGGCATACGTGACCTCCTCTCAGCCCCTCATATATGGAGAGGCAAAGACCAGCCCTGTCACCTTAGGAATTTTAGATTGAGGAGGAAACAGAATTTGAGGGTGAAATATTAGACGAATTTTGGGGTAAAGAAAATTCCCCCCCCCCTCCCAGCAGGCAGAAGAGAGAGAGAGAGAGGGGGGAGGGGGGGAGATTGGAGTAGCTAAGGACAAAGAGATAGATGGACAGATAGACAGACAGACATAGATAGATAGATAGATAGATAGAGGAAAGTTAGAAGTGGATGAGGTAATATTAGGGTGAATATTAAGAGAAGAATATTGAAAACTTGGTCTTTGGGATATTAGCCAGCAGTGGAAAGTTAGGATTGGAGATGAAATATTAACAGTGACAAGAGAATTATATTTTTTGGGTAGTAGCTAGTTCTGGACACACACACACACACACACACACACACACACACACACACACACACACACACACACACACACACACACACACACACACACACTGTGTGGAACATGCATGTCCACACATACTACCAGATATACAAATAGCAGAAAAAGTATTACAGGAGGAGTTAAGTAGATTAGACAGAGGAAAAGCAAGTGGTCCTGATGAAATTTCATGTTGGGTACTACGAGAATGTGCAAAGGAGTTAGGTAAACCATTATTTTTAATTTTCAAAAAATCCTTGAGTCAAGGTAAACTACCTGATATTTGGAAAAAAAAAAGAAGCAAATGTTGTCCCCTTATTCAAGAAAGGAAATAGACAAAATCCACTCAACTACCGACCAGTATCACTGACCAGTGTTGTAAGCAAGGTATTAGAAAAGCTTATAAGAAAAGCTTGGGTAAATCATCCAGAAGAACACAGTATGATAACAGAAAGACAGTTTGGTTTCAGAAAAGGAAACTCATGTGTTACTAATCTGTTGAGCTACTATGACAGAGTAACAAACACAATACAGGAAAGGGAGGGATGGGTGGACAGTATCTATTTGGATTTCAAGAAAGCTTTTGACACAGTACCGCACCAAAGACTTTTATGGAAACTGTAACATCAAGGAGGAATTCGAGGCAAACTGTTTTGTTGGATGCAAGACTTTCTCATAAAAAGTGAAATGAGAACAGTACTAAGAGGAAACTACTCATCATGGAAAGAAGTGACTAGTGGAGTACCACAGGGTTCAGTGCTGGCACCAATCATGTTTTTAGTGTATATAAATGATATAAACAGTAACACTGGAAATGAGAGCTATCTGAATATGTTTTGCAGATGATGCAAAAATACAAAGGAGAATTACTAACACAGACTCTTGTAAAGAGCTACAAGAAGAATTAAATAAACTTCATGAATGGAGTAGTACATGGCAAATGGAATTCAGTGTGGACAAGTGTCATGTAATCAAGTTTGGTAAAAGTGGAAAAAGACCTGATTGGGATTGTAAGTTAGGAAATAAAACCTTATACACATCAGAAAGAGAGAAAGACCTAGGTGTGATCATCAATAACAGACTATCTCCGGCTGACCACATCAGCGAGAAGGTACGGAACATGTATACACTGCTTGCAAATATGAGAATAGCATTCACATACATAAATGAAGACAATGAAGACATGCTAAGAAGGATAATATCATTCATTAGACCAACCCTGGAATATGCATCAGTAGTCTGGAGTCCTCATCTCAAAAAGCACATAGACAAGATTGAAAAAGTTCAAAGGGCTGCTACAAGATGGATACCAAGCTTAAGAGACCTAAGCTACGAAGAAAGACTAAATAAACTGAATCTACCAACACTACAGGAGCGAAGGAAAAGAGGTGACATGATAATGCTATATAAGTGCATATCAGGGAAGGAGAAAATAGACATAAATGATTACTTAACATATGGAGAAGCATCAGCAAGAGGACACTGCAAAAAACTGCATAAGAAGAGAGGTGATAAAGACGTAAGGAAATTCAGTTTCCCAAACAGAGCAATTGATCAATGGAATGCACTACCGAATGAAATAGTGTGTGCCAAAATAATTCACAAATTTAAGGATATGTACGATAAATATGGTTTAAGACACGGGACAGTACGAGCTTGACTCATTCCTGTAAAGATACAATTAGGTAAGAACAATTAGGTAAGAACACGCACACAAAACCAACCGCTCTCCATGCTAATCCCTCCCCATCAGTTCCTCTCTCTCTCTCTCTCTCTCTCTCTCTCTCTCTCTTCATGAGGTTCGACCTAAATCATTCAGTATAGTACTCAGTCTGTCTGTCTGTCTCTCTGTCTCTCTTGTGGTAAGGATAAATCTCTCTCTCTCTCTCTCTCTCTCTCTCTCTCTCTCTCTCTCTCTCTCTCTCTCTCTCTCTCTCTCTCTCTCTCTCTCTTACTACACATTTCAGCAACACACATAAAAATCCATACAAGGCATTATGACAAAACTCAGTATCGTAGTACAATCTCTCTCTCTCTCTCTCTCTCTCTCTCTCTCTCTCTCTCTCTCTCTCTCTCTCTCGTGTAATACTGTATTTGTATGAATGGCAAATACCACTAAAATCACTAACATATCGCTACAAAAACCACACCAAGAGGAATGATGGTGATGGGTATATTTTCAAAATGGACGGAGCTTCTTTTTCAAATGTCACTCCTTCACAACTTCGTCATTGCTTACACACACACACACACACACACACACACACACACACACACACTTCAGACTGAATCAGATCGTGTCTTGCCCTGACTCAGTGCTCTCACATTTAAGATGTATAATTGCATCGATGTCAGTTTTTGGAAATTTTAAGTTAATTAAATGCACTTCAGATACATGTATTTCGCTTTAGGGACATTCTCTTAAGTCAGTTTAATGAGCCTAACATGATAAAGAAAATTTTCCCTAACCCCGAAAAGATATGACACCATTTTAAACACTGGGTGATTAGAAAGCTGATTTGTGGTTAGGTTAATTTCTTTTCCATTTCAGATTCATTATATTCGCTTCAGGTATTTTTGCATCACTTCAGGAAAGTTTCAGGGCAAGTCTGTCTTGTCCTGAAGCTGTTTGAAGTATCCTATATGTACCTGAGTGAGTTTGAAGTCATATTGTACCATAATGAACGTTAATGAACCGTCATATTCTTAAACGTGCTTAGCCTAACTTTCTGTACCGTAATGTATTAGAAAGGGGTTAACCTGGCTTTGGTAAGTAATTTAAATTTATCTGAAGCCTAATTAGTGGCACTGACATGAGTTTAGTAGCTTTCAATAGGTTATCTCGTCTTGGAGAAGCCAAAAAGTCCCTAATATATTATTCTACCTTGAAAACAGTTGATTTGGCGGACGAATTTTATGTTGCTGTCTGTACGGGAGGATTAAATGGACCTGAAGCCTAATTAGTGGCACTGATGATGATTTTAGTATCCTGCAATTTATTATCTAGTTATGGAAAGGTCAGAACCTAACAAAAATCTGCTAATTTTGGCTTGTGAACAGCTGATGTCGGGCGGCGAAAATTACGTAGTCTGTTTGGAAGGGATCATAACCAAACATGGCTCAATATAGGGGTTAGGAGGCAATTTAGAGGGACCACAGGGGCATGGAAAGAAAGGGAAAAATAGAGACATAGGTTTGGTAGATGGAGGAGGAGGAGGAAATGTCAATAATGTTTACCAAGCTTCACCTTGTCACCTCCAATCCGCCAGTTTTAATGGTCTCAAAACCTACTTTCTGGAGCCTAAATCACCTGGTCCTGTATATCACGAGAATCTCTGAATGACAGAGATTCTTGAATAACAAACCAATTAATTCAAGGCAGTGTAATAGAGGAGAAATTAGGTAAGCGTCAGTTTGTTTCCCTCCTTCATCATGTCTCAAAAAATCATCTCCTAGTGTCCAAATGGCATTGGTTAGTATATCAAGCGAATCTCTGAGGTTCACATATATTGTAAGCAATTACCATTTGATTTGACTAGCTGTATTTAGTGAGAAATTAGACTTATTTATGTTTCCCAGGGTCGGCTGAGGCCGCAGTTGTCGCATCGCAGTATTATTTTTTGGAGGAAGTAAATATCGTAACTTCTATTATAACTTCAGATTTTCAGACTCTTTACCTGTAATTGTGCCAAGTTTTGCCGAATTTGGTGGGGACAATTGTAAAAGAGTAGCGCAAGTGTAAATTCGAATTTTGAGGAGCCTGTGCTGAGATGCACCACATAATTTCAAAGAAACTCAAAAATACGTCCGTTTATTTCTAAATCCCCTTGTAAAACTGTAGAGTTATATCGGCAGGTCAGTAAATAGTGATCCTACTCTGGTACTCTGTATGGAATTTCAGAGAGAGAGATGATGATGCCACTGATTCATGGGGTTATCTTTAATTTAACAAGAAACTCTTTACTTACCTCTGTATTCAGTTTGCACGAAAATTAATGTTTAAAAGCCTGCTAATATATTCACGAAATTTTCTTCTTAAAATTTAGGAAGTAAACGTTTAATTAGAAGTGTGACGTCACTGGGGCATTATGGGAGCAACGTTGAGAAATGCTGGAGGTGAGTGAAGATTTTATTCTTTACGGTGTTAGTCTACTTCTTATTATGGTACTGTAATTCTAATGCCCATGTGTTTATCAGTGTTTGCTGTCATTATCGAGAGGTGTAGTCGGCTGATATATAAGGATGATATACTGCGGTGTGTATCTCCAGGTGACCAAGATGTCCCTTTAAACTCGAGTAAACAGTGCTACTTAAATCCCCCGATGTTCACACCATCTGTTTAGGTTTTAAGGTCGAATGTGATCCTGTACATGGGCAGACATAGTAGGTTAATTGGCTGGAAAAAATGAGGGGATGTGTGTGAAAACTGTAATGGGTAGTTTGTTAACATCAGGGATATAAACTCCGCGAGTCCCTTTAACTATTGCAATCCCGGTGATGCCCTTTTCAGTTTATTCATAGTGCCAGAAGGCAATTTTATTCAGCTTATGCAAAGTCTCTGCTATTGAAGTTCAGTGAGGCTGTTCTAACCCCTACACTTCCAGAAGTCTATACAAAGCTCAATATAATCATGAGATGGCAATATATATATATATATATATATATATATATATATATATATATATATATATATATATATATATATATATATATCCCTGCTCTGTGAGTTAAACTAGTGAAGACTGAAAGTATTAAAAAGAAAATATTCATTCCAGTGCCTGATAGCAGAGGAGACGGTGACGTGGAGGTGATTTGCTTGTGGTCACCCTGGTGGGATCCTGATATCTAGCTGTTGAGGGGTACGTTTCCAGGTCAGCAGCTGCCCCTGTCAGAACGGTAAATGTGAGTATTTAGCAGAAACCACGTCTGGAATTCAAGCACTGTATTTTGAGGTATTTTCTGTTTATATGTCACCATTTGTTGATTTTTTTTCTTCTATGAGATTTCAGTTCCTTCCTTCCTTGGATCATTTAATCCTCAGAGGGAGTCATTGATGCCCCCAGGGGGATTCATCAATGTCCCCAGGGGGCATTTGTGACAGAAATGGCTTATACTGTAAGAAAAATGTCAGCAAATGATGAGACAAACAATGCTTCAAAATACAGAGCACTGTAATTGTAGTTGTGGTTTCAGCTATATACTATACTGTCTTAACCCTTGCCTGCTGGTAGGTAGGTAGATAGAAATTAACAAATCTAGTGAGGAAATAATAGTCCATTTGCATATACATTGAGCACTCACATAATGCTGATATACAGTACTGTACCCTGAAACTCCTGCTTTTTGAGAATTCCACCTTATCAGGCCATATGTTTACATGTTAAAGGGTTTCATGTTACCTAAGCCAGCCCCAAGTTCACCATTTGGGGCGATTTTCATTCTTTTCTTTTTTTTCCAGGGCATTTACATACCTAATAAAGACATCACTACAGTAATCCCTCGGTTATCTGATGTAATAGAGCCAACGGCATGTCTGGATAGTGGATCCATCTGGATAATGGACTTCTCCCCTGGCCCCCCCCTTTATACATACCCTAACTTTGAGAGCTATTGGAAAAGGCCACAACAGTACCGTACATTGTACAGCACTAATTTCTGTTTTTTTACATTACTTTGTCTGGTAAAGGAGACCTATAAACTGCAGCCAAGCAATTACCATGGTCAAACAGACTCATCAAGCAGACAAGCAATCACCACTGCAGGGACATACCTTGCAGTTACATGAAAAAGAAATGGCTCTGCCCGGGGAAAATGTTTGCTCGGCCATAGTTTCCACCTGGATGCAAGCATTTTGTCCGAATAAAATGGAAAATGTACGAGTATTGGTTTTGAATAGCCAGATCACAGGGTCTGGATAATGGACATCGAGCTAATTGAGGGAATACTGTACATATAAACACTGGAGGATTCCTTACCTTGAATGGAAGAGGTTGTGGGCTTGCTAGAGGGAAGTGGAGTGGGGTCCCGAGGCAGGGCAGGACTCTTACTGGTCATAATGATCACACAGAGCATGAGTGCAGCCAGAGTGCGGGGAGAGGGTACGCTCAACTGGGGTAGGAATGCTCAGTCGGCTGTGACGACACCCCGTGCAGACACATGACAGCTATACGTCGTAGGCTGATGCAACCTGTGCTGTGACGATCACTGGCCACGTTGTGTCTGTTCCCACCATGTCATGACCCAAGTTTGCCGTGTTATGACTATATGAACGATAATTTGGGGCCTCTTGCCGCAATATGTCAATCCTTACCACATAGTAAGGTGTTAGAATAAATGGGCAGCTTCCTCTCCCTGCTTAATGTCTATCATTTTCATGTTGTGACTGGTAAAATATATGGTAGAATACTCATTGATAGGGTTAGGCATATGACAGAGGAGCTAGTTGGAGAAGAACAAGGGGGATTTAGGAAGGGAAAAGGGTGTGTAGATCAGATATTTGTTCTAAGATGTTTAGTGGAGAAGTATCTAGAGAAGGGAAGGAAAGTGTATGCTGCCTTCATGGACTTGGAGAAAGCTTATGACAGAATAGATAGGCAAGGTATGTGGAAGGTATTAAGAATATATGGAGTGGAGGGGAAATTGTTGAGTGCTGTGAAGAGTATGTACGAGGGAGCTAGGGCTACGGTGCGAGTGGATGGTGAGCTGAGTGAGTTCTTTGATCTCAATGTGGGACTGAAACAGGGGTGTGTGATGTTTCCATGGCTGTTGAATATATATATGGATGGGATTGTAAAGGAGGTGCAAGGTAGGGCAGTGGATGTGGGGCTGGCCCTAATGAATGAGGGTGAGATTTGGAAGCTTCCAGTGTTGCTGTTTGCTGATGATACAGTATTGTTGAGTGAAGATGAATGGGAGTTGCAAGGTTTGGTGAATGAATTTGGGACAGTGTGTAGGAGGAGGAAGCTGAAAGTTAATGTAAACAAAAGTAAAGTTATGGTGTTTGAAAGGAATGAAGTCACAGAGTGTGCAGTGAGGTTGGTTGGTGAGGATGTGGAGAATGTGAGTGCATTCAAGTACTTGGGTAGTGTGATGAGTAAGGATGGAACTTTGGGGGATGAAGTACGTGAAAGGGTACAGCAAGGAAGGAAGGTTGTTGGTACACTGAAAGCAGTGATGAGAAATAGGGAGGTGAGTATGGAAGTTAAGAAGTCACAGCATGATAGTATTGTGATCCCTACCCTGACGTATGGAAGTGAGGCGTGGACCTTGCAAGAGGGGAACAAGTCAAGAGTGAGAGCAGTGGAAATGAGTTACTTGAGAGGAGCATGTGGAGTGACGTGGAGGGACAGGTTGACGAATGAAGAAGTGAAGGAACGTTGTGGGGTAGATGTGGATGTGGTTGAGAAGATTAGGAGAAATACACTGAGGTGGTTTGGACATGTGGAGAGAATGGAGAATGAAAGACTGACTAAGAGGGTGTATGTAGGTGAGGTGGAGGGAGGGAGAGGGAGGGGTAGACCGAGGATGAGGTGTAGGGATGGAGTTGAGAGGTATATGAGGAAGGGGGGGTGAGTTGGGGGGAGGGTAGTCAAATGGCGGGTGACAGAGTGACTTGGAGGCGTTTTGTCTGCGGCCACCCTTTGCGGGATTAGGGCGTCGGGCTATAGATAGATAGATAGATAGACTAAATTTGGAAATAAAATTTTGCCTCTTGTGTTATGTGAGTTTCATGCTAGAGGATTGGGTATTATGTGGGCACTGACTGTACTGTAATGCATGAATTTCATCCCTAACACCTACCACATTTTGTTTTTCATGTAATACGGTATAAAAGAAAAACTTAAGGAAGAAGTAATGTACTTAATTTCTTTCAGCCTGCAGTGTACCAACTGGTCAATTAAACACCTCTATGAGTGCGGCCTCGTAGCCACCTTGCTGCTGTGGGTCTAAAAGGTTGGTTTCCTTTTGGATTACCACACCCTGACCAATTGCAGTGGGTATGACAGTGAATTTAAGTTAATATAGCCATAATGTTTGACAAATATATGCAAAATGGCAGTTCACAATATACCATCTGGTCGATTAAACAAAACTCTTCAATCTTAAACCTAGCCCCCCCATGCCTCATATTCAGTGATGCATTACACATCCATCTAATCATTGCCCTCTTCCTTTACTGCTTGGGGAGCGCAGTAGCTCTGAGGTAGGGTGTTGGGCTCGTAATCGTGAGGTTGCGAGTTCGCGCCCCGCCTGGTGGCTGCTGTGCTGGGAGGGGTAGCGCTCTCCTGTAACCCTAGCAGGGCTATATGATCTGATGAGGTCTAGCTCGGGGATTAATCCCCGTTTTTCCTTTACTGCTCAGGTCTTGCTCCTATATAGCATTATGCTTCTAATTCATGCTGCATGCAGAGATCCTTTAGTGTGGAGGGAGAACCCTCTCAATGGCAAGAGAGGTAACAACTCCCTGAACTTCCTCCAGCCACTCCTTGCCTCAGCTCTCCAGCCCCATGTTCAGCACATGACATGTCCTCCAAATGATAAAACTCTTCCACACACTCAAAAATCCCCAGCAAGATCAATCGTTTCATACCTGACAATTTACATGCTCTCCCTTACACACCAAACACACAAAATCAGCATTATCTCGCAGTCGACCTCAAATACCACCACATCTATGCATCCACTTATTACAAATACTGCACAAGATGAAGTTACTTCCCATACCCTTGTGGTGAGCCGAACCTGGCCACTCTCCCTCCGATTTGACGGTACCACCAGTAGCCCTAGACATCATCACTTTTGTTTCATCCGTATTTACTCTCAAACCCTTTTATCCCATTCGATCTCAACTTTTCATAAATCTTTCCCCTGATTATTTTTCCTTATAGTTGTGATCTTCAGAGGCAAATCCTGAGGATTAGAGAGCTTGAGAAGTATGTCAAGGTGCTTTTGAGTGATGGTATTATTGGAAGGTTATAATACTCATTCAAGCAGAGTAAATCATTTTGAATTAATCAGTGTGGTGGAGTAGAATGTGTTAAGTTTTATTGCTTTACTACTGGTTTGATCTTAGAAGGTAATGCCTTGAGGAATTAGAGGTAAAAAGACTTAACCAGTGTTTTGTGAGAAACTGTATTGTTGAAGGTTATATCAGTCTCTCACGTTGAATAAAGTAATCTTGAATTAAAAGATGTAATGGAGTTGATAGGGTTAAATTTGAATGATTTTTCTACATATGTGAAGCTTCAGAGGTAAAGTCTGAGGAATAGAGGGTTAAAGGATTGAATAAGAAGCTGTTGAGAGACTGCATTGTTGATGGATATACGAATCAAGCTGAATAAAATCTTATTGAATCAAAAGATGTGGTGGAGCTGATAGGGTTAAGTTTGATTTGCTGTCTTTTGTTTACTGATCTGAGGGTGAATGTTAAAGCTTGAGAAGAGGGTTAGAGGATTGTATTAGTGTCCTGTGGGAGACTGTTGTGCAGGGTTGTACCAATCTCTCAAGACAAATTTAATTAAATATTTGGTAAAACAGAAAGAGGTAAAGTTTGTTACCTTTTCATGTTGACATCATATCAGAAGCTAAAACCTGAGGATTACAGGACTATGCTGAGGTGGTATGAGGGACTGTATTGATGAAGGCTATATTAATCGTGCTGAATAAGATAATCTCAAATTAAAATATGTCATAGAGGTGAAAGGGTTTAAGTACCATATGGTATTTTTCCTTACAGATTTGTACTTGGATGTTAAAGCTTGAGGATAAGAGGGTTAGAGGACTGTACCAGTGTGCTGTGCGAGACTATTGTTGGTTTCCAAAGTGCAACCCAGTAAATTGGAGAGGTCCAGCCCTTCACTGGAATACAAAGACATGCACATTATTCATCTTCTCTTCAAGCATCAGATCAGGAAGGTATTGTGGTCTTTATAAATTGCCTTTCAAAATGTATTGACCTGTAATAAAGCTAGTCCTTTTACCATAGCTTGGCCGAGGTTTTTGTCCTTTTGCAGCTTACTTTACATATCATACTGGCACAATAAGACAATGCTACAGCTTTGCATCCTTTCCATAGCACTTCTTTGTGACTAGCATCATCTTTTAGTATTGATCTCTTGTTACAGGTCAGTGCTTAAGATGGAGTGATGGAAATTCTAGACTGAGTTAGAGTAAAAGGGTATAGTATAATTATCCCATGGATTGCTAGCCACAGCTCAGGCTGTGCTAACCTTTCAGTGGCCGTGCATCAATACTAACTACTCCACCCCCATGCAGGCTTACGCATGGCGCTACGCAAAGACGAAGAGAGAGAGATTTTTTCGTTTTCACCGGATGATGGCCTGGATGTTTCTCTTCAAGTTTATAATAAACAAAAGCTAACAATTTTTTTTTTTTTCACTGCACTCCCCCTATGCAGACTTATGCATGGTGCTACACAAAAATGGAAAGAGAGAGAGAGAGAGGTTTTTTTTTTCACCAGATGATGCCCTGGATGTTTATCTCCAAGTTTATAATAAACAATTTTTTTTTCTTTTTTTTTTTCACACCATGGGTGGGATAAAGAAAGGTAAATGCATAATCAATGGGTTAAGCATGGTTTATTTGTAGTTATGGTATGTGGTGGTTTAGAGGTTAGAATGCCCCATATGGAGTGACAGAATTGCATAAGTTCTATCCCCAAGTGGTGACTGGAGATTTTTTGGTCATGTAATGCCACCAAGGGAAGCTAGCTGGTTATCTACCCTTAAATGTACTGGACTACAGTAGCCAAGCCCTGGGCCTGTTTTGTGAAGCTAAGTGGCAGAGTAGGACATTGCTACAGCCCCACACTCTCTCTCACAGCATTTCTTCATGACTAGTATAATTATGTAGTTTCCTCTTATTATTCAAACAACATTGAGAGTGGGGAGAGGGCAATTTTGGGTCAAGTTAAAGTGAGCATAGTGCAGTGCTAGAGAAATTGTCAGTAGGCTGTGGGATAGGTGGGGGGAGGGCACCAAATGTACATAGTTTAGGTGAGGTAAGCCAGACTATGAATCTATATGCCTGTCAGTCTGTCTCTCTGTTTATTTATCAGTCTAGCTGTTTATCTATTTGTCTGTCTCGAGATATCTTAATACTGTAAATGATCACCACAAATGGATCACCTCTGTGTTACCATGTCCTCTGCCATTTGGTTGCCCTTCATCCAGTTTACGCCATTTCTGAAATCTCTCTCCATTCCCTCCTTCCATCTCATCATGTCTCCCCCTTCCCCTCCCACACATGCTCATTTCCAGCCAGTCTTACTTTCTGCTCCTCCACATGGCCAGACCATCTCAAGAGTATTCCTCCTAATGCTTTCATGCACATCATCATTAGCACCACAACGTCCTTTCACTTTATCATTTGTTGTTGCTTATGAATTTGCTTGTAATTTTAGCAAACCTTATTACAAGGATGACAATACCTCATAGTTATTATTATTGTTGCTGTGGCACTTTAGGAGTACCTGTTATTCCAAAACCTTAAGCAGATGAATCCCAAATGGTGATGATGGTATTAATGATTTTTTTTTTTTTCACAGGTTGAGTGAAATGGCACATTGGAGTAGGTGGTGTACCAGAGCCAGGTGCCAGTGGATCCCAGATGACGATGTAGGGAAATGTAGCTTTGGCCAGGCAACTGAGTTGGTAGGGTGTGCTGTGGGTAACCCTGGGATTCAGGTTCAGACAGGCCCAAAATGGGCACAAAACAGAAGGGTTTGGCTCTTCTGTCAGTGTTCAGGTTTGGAATTTTTAACATTTTGTTCCCTCTCCAAAAAATTGCAGCCAAACCTAGATCTAGGTAGAACATGGTTAAGGATAGCATAAAATTTCTGAGTGCTAGTGATATCCATGCTGCTAGATCTTTGGCAGCTTCCCTATGCAGTCCCTTATCCCTGAGGTCACACTCTTTGACCTCATCCCAGCTCTTCTTTGGTCTGCCTCTCGCAACCCTACCCCCAACGTTTACACATCCCTTTCTGCACCCAATTGTCAGCTCCTATCCTTTCCACATGTCCAGACCATCTCAGTCAGCACCTTCTCATCACAACAACACACTCCAGTCCCATCCTTGCTCTCAACTCTTCAATCATTAACCTAGCCCCCCCAAGGCCTCATGTTCAAGGATGCACTGCACATCCACCCACTCATTGTCCTTTTTGTATGTTTAAGCCTGCAAATATCCTCTTCCTTTGCTGCCCAAGTGTCACTACCATACAGCATTGCACTCCTGGCACATGACACATACAGAGGTCCTTAGCACGGAGGGAAAGCTCTCTCAGTGTCAGGAGAGGCAACAGCTCACTGAATTTCTTCCAACAGCTCCTCACTCTAGCCACAGAGCTAGCTTCAGCCCCACCTCCAGCACATAACATTTCTTCCAAATAACAAAACTCTTCCAGATACTCGAGAGACTCACCAACAAGGTCAGTCCTTCCATGCCTGACAATCTTCACCTGCTCTCCCTGACACACGGCACACATGAAATCAGCATTATCTCACAGTCTACCTGTAATACGACTACATATCTTATGCACTCACTTATCACAGACTGCACAAGATGGAAATACTTTCCACGCCCTTGTGGCAGATCTCACATGGCCACTCTCCCTCGTCTTTGACAGTACTGCCACCAGCCCTATATACCATCACTTTAGTAATATGTGCATTTACTTTGAGCCCTTGTGTTTCATACCATCTCTGCACTTCCCAAATCTTTCCTCCACCTTCCCTTCATTCCCTGTACTCAACACCAGATCATTAGCATACATCATCTCCCACAGGAGTCCATTTCTGAAGTCACATGAGAGGGTTTCAAGTGCTGTACCATGATAAACAACAAGGGGCTCAAAATTGACCCCTGGTGCACACCAGCATTCTTGGAAAACTTGTCACTCAAATTTCCATTCACACTTACCTTTTTGTAAGCATCCACATAAATGGCCATAACCACCCTAACCAGCCACTCCTTGATCCCAAGCTTTCTCATTGCCCACTTCACCACCTCTCTAGCGACTCTGTCAAAGGTCTTCTCCAAATCAACAAAAGCAAAGTACAGTTCCCTTTTCTTTCCTATATATTTTTTCCTGAAATTGTCGAACAATGAATATGGCATCTGTGGTCCCTTTGCCTGACATAAACCCAAACTGTATCTCATCAATATTCACATTTTCTCTAAACATACCTTCTAGAACTCTCTCCATTACCCTCGTTATCTGGTCTAAAACTTTATGCCTCTGTAATTTCCTCTTTCCAGGGCATCACCCTTCCCCTTGTAGACATTTACAATTACTGTACACTCTTCAGCTAATCATCTGGGACAACACACTCAATTATAATCATATTTATCAGGTCAGTTACTAACCTCGCTTCTGTATCTCCTGAGGCTTTCAGTGTTTCAACAGTCAACCCAGACACACCTGGTGCCTTCCCCACCTGCATTGTTATTATTATTATTATTATTATTATTATTATTGTTATAATTACTGTATTATTATTAAATAATTATTATCGGGAGCAGGCTGTAATATGGTACCAGCCTGTGAGGGCAGTACTGTACTCTCAAGGAAGGTGGAAAAGCTGGTGACAGGGAGAGCTGGAGCTCCTGTTTCACTAGTCCTCAGGACTAGTGAATCATCCCCCTTGACATTTTTCAGTGTCACTAACATAGAGGGTAGGCCAGCATACCCTGCCAAACATTTTTATAACTACCTGCTCTTCACTACCATACATGCACTTTATGCATCACACCCCATACCCTACCATGACACAGGTTGGTGCCAGTAAGGGCATGCGGCCGGAAAAGGACATCTAGGGGTTAGAACGCCCAGTCAGAATGACATCCATGCATGGCTTTGTCCCCGAGAAGCAACTGGATTTTTTTTTTCTTTTTTTAACACCACCAAGGGATGTAGACAGGCCATCTACCCTTACATGTACTGGACTAGGTTAGCCTAGCCACAGGATCCTACACCGTGAAAGAAGTATGATGAGATTGTATTTTTTATGACAATGATAATAGATATGTAAACTATTGTATCCATCTAAGAAGAACAGTAGTAGTAGGTGTACAGTACAACCTTTCAGATCCAAAATGCCTAGGTCCAAAGGCTTTATGCAAAATGGAACATTTTGGAAAGTGGTATTGTAATGGCAGCTATGAGAAATGACTTGTGAAACAAATACTGTAGTCAAGGCAATTGAGAACAATAAGTAAACTGAAGCACTTGCATTAGTAACTTATCATCTGCTCTTAAACATGTCCACAAAAGAACTCAGTCTTCAGTTATGCCTTGAATGTGTGAGGACATGATATCAGCACCCCTCTATACATGAAAAAATATTTTGAAATTGGATGTTCGGATTTAGCAGGTTGTACTGAACCAGCAGTAGTAACCATAGGCTTATCTGAATGTGAATTTGGTGGACTGCTGGTGCCAAAACTGGTCTGGGGGAAAAAGAAGGTGGTGAGGGACATAATTTTGTATTACCCTGTACTGTAGTTAAGCCACATGATTATATCAGTCCCACCACACGAAGGAGTCCTTCTTAGCACCATGTGTACAGTACGAAAGACTCCTTAGGCAGACTTGTGTTAAAGCGAACAAGTAATGATCAGAATACATTTGCAGAGTTACTAAACAGTGGACACCAAACATAGCCCAAAGTCCTTACATCCATCCATCTATCATCCAATCCTACATTGCCCTGTAAGGAGCATAGGAGCCCGGGGCTAGGCAGTTGGTCCCGACATTTAAGATGAGAGTGACCAGCCTCACTCATCCCTGAGTGGCATTACATGAGCAATCAACCCCAACCACCCCTTGGATATAAACCTTCACTGGCTCAATCCAACTGGAGCTCAATAATTACCCACTAAACCACCAGGTGCCTAGTCCTTTCATATCATATAGTAAGGCTCCAACATGCTTGCATTCATTGTCCTTGGCCACTTAATGGTGGCTTTCCACACTTCTCACTGTCTGGAAGCCTCCCTATTCAGTCTCTTATCCCTGGAAGGATCGCATTACTGGTATAAAATATCATGTCTTCAGTTGTACAGTGTACAGTGATGTTAGAATATGTTATGATGAATATTTGTATGTGTAAATAAGCAGTTAGGCTGTTTGCACCATGTTCTTCAACTAACTAATTCAATGCACTGGGGGACACTAGTGCATACGAGATTTCTTGCCACCTTTTCCTTACTCATTTACTTTACATACTGCTAGCACAATACAGTACATATTAACATTCTTATGTATATTTTATATTATTTTTTTTATCCACAAAATTTATCAACTAATTTAAGAGGATGTTAAGGTGTATAGAATAAATTGCTAAAGAAGAGGTGTTAGGAAATCTCCACAACCTTTATACTGTACTTGAAAGGTATATTCATTTGTAAATTTACTGTTTTATTTTTTCTTACTGCTTCCAAACTATTTAATTCAGCTTAGAAGAACTGCCTGATGGTGAAGGGGTTAGGTTGAGTTATAGGTTTTTGCATTGTATGGTGAAGTTAGGAGTTTGGATGCTTGAGTGATTGTCCCATTGTACTGGGCATGATGTTGACAGTTTATAAGTGTTGTTCAGTTAGGTCTTAGTTATAGGTTTTTGTACTGCAAGGTGAAGCTAAGATTTTGAATACTTGAATAATAGTTCCGTTCCACTAGACATCCACTTGGTAGTTCGTTAGGTGGTAGATGGTTGGAAACATTATCCCTGGTAGGTGCTACCATGTGAGTGGTGTGGGAACAGAATCCTGGTACCTGGCCTTGCACAACAATCCCAGATGGAGAACTCAGCCACAGTTACACAGTTGTCAATGTACTTGATGAGACTGCTATACATGTATATCTCTTGTACAAAACTAAAATCTGTTCATTAGGGATAGGCTGGATTTGTTAATTGAACACGACACTCTGGCAGGAAACTCAACCAAATGTACTCAGTTGTCATAGTTTAGGCAGAGACAACAGTTAGGCATCAACTGAGCTGAAAGGGTTGAGAGATCTTTGTTAGGCTAGAGTAAACACACTATAGGAACTCAACCAAATTAATGCAGTTGTCATAGTTTGGGGAGAGACAACATTCAAGCATCAACTGAGCTGAAAAGGTTTAGGGATCTTTGTTAGGTTAGAGTAAACACATTACATGTATACACTAGATGCCATCAACAGGTTATTAAAGGCATGCATGTGGATGCATAGCCAAGGCCTTCAAAATGATAAAAGCAAATGTAATACTGTTGATAGTTCTCCTAGTTTTGTACTTTTATTATTATTTTTATTATTAATGTAGCCAACCTTATCTATTAGGTGGAAATTATAGTGAGGATGAATATGCTGGTGATGATGATGATGATGACAACAGCTCACATACTTGTGTGATAGTTCCAGTTTCCTTGGTTCTGGATCCTACCTTGCTTCTGTGTGGGAATTAGGGTTGGGATGATGATCATGAATATTTTGTGCTGGTCTTTTGCCAAATCTTTTTTAATACCATAGGGAAAATGGCCTAAGGTTCACATTAATCATCAGGAATTAACTAGAAAGCAGTACTAGGTTCAGCCATTGAAATACAGTATAAGAATTATTCACTAATTGTTAACCCTATGCACATTTTCTGAACAGATTTTTCAGAATTTATCAGGAACCAGATATTCTGTGAGGGGTTGGGGGTCAGGAAGAGTGAGCCTAGATGTGGTTTTATTAAAATTTTACACCACATGACATATTTACTAATGTTTAAGTAATATTGAGGCAGTGTTTATGCAGTCAGAGCCATATTATTAAAACTGGGAGTACAGAAGCATCAGAAAACCCAAAATTTGTATGAGTGATGGGGTATCTGCTGGAGAAAGGGCAGCCTGATGGCAGAGGACAGGGTGATATGAAGGCAGTTCACTTGTGGCCACCCCTTCTGGGATTAAGGTATCTGGCCATAAATAGACATGTACAGCATAGAACACCTGTACTTGTTAGATTAATCAGCTTGCACCCCACATTACAGAATGTAATCAGCATTAGTACAGAAGGATCGGATATGTTATGTCACCATGACATGACTTGGAAATTATCATATGATAGGTGGGGGCACTCACCATCCACTCACTCAATGTAGTGCTGCTCTCGGGTATCTACCCTGTCCTCTCCTCCATCCTTCTTTCCTTCCATCTTCTTCTGTCTTTCTTTCCTTCATTCTTTCCTCGTCCTTCTGCATATGGGTGACTTTACACTCCCTCTTCTATCTTTCACTCCTTCATTCTTTCCTCTTCCTTCTGCATGTGGGTGACTCTACACTGAGTGACAAGCCAAATGGTTTCCTGTACACCAGGAAACCATTTACTACGCTGGGTGGTAACCATATAACCAAATTTTGGCGCCTGGTGGTTTAGTGGGTAATTATTGTGCTCTAATCGGATTGAGCCGGTGAAGGTTTATATCTAAGGGATGGTTGGGGTTTATTGCTCATGTAATACCACTCAGGGATGCGTGAGGCTGGTCACTCTCATCTCATATGTCAGGACCAACTGCCTAGCCCCAGGCTCCTACGCTCCTCATGGGGCAACGTAGGATTGGATGATGGATAGATGGATGATCCTTATCCATAACATTGCACTCTTAGTTTTAATAATATGGCCATAAATCCTCTTTATAAGTCTGGGATGCATGCAGGCAGATTTCTGTTTTAAGTGAAGTACCTTAGAGATGTGTTAGATTCATGAGGAGGGCTAAAAAGCCAAAGGCAAATCTAAAACAACAGAACAAAGCAACTTTATGAAGAATGACAAGCAATTTTAACAGGAAATAAGGTGTTATTTATCAGCAGTGTATTTTGAAAGTTTTTGAGGAAACAAAATTGGAACATCAGTCTGTTTCATGACGGTAAAAAAAAAAAAATCTTATGCAGTTCTTTAGTGCTCCTTCATAAGCATAGGAGTAAGAGGCTAGTGTTTTCAGTCCAGACATTTAATGGCAGAGTGACCATTGGTTCATGTAAATCTGATCTGATCTTGTTTCTCCTGATTTATAGTATGAGTTGAATGGAAAAGTTTGTAATATATTAAAACATTGCTTCCTGATGTGGGAAAAGTTCTGATAATTTAGCGTGATCCCTGACTTATGAGAGGACAGGCTAAATGTATGATACAGTATAAAAAAATTGTACAGTATATACTTTCAGATGGATTTATGATCATTTTTCTGCCATAGCTGTGATTTCTTTTTTTCAAGTTGGACGAGGAGAAGAGAGAACCGAATTTAACCCATGTCTCTTAGTTATGAGATGAAATTGATCCTAAGTCTGTTGTGAATCCCTCATAAGATTTATAGCTCTTAACCCCATGTACCCCATAAGAATTAAAGTAAGTTGGAATTGGTTAAACTGAGGTAATATTGAGCTGGTTAAATTAAATGTTATATGTAGTAAGTTAAATCTAGTAGGTTAAACTAAGTACAGTAAATTGAGTGTTGTAGGTTAAAGCAAATAAGTTAGAATGAGTATATTAATTCTATTATGTTAAATCAAGTCGAGTTCATTAAGCCGCTGTGATTCAGAAGATCAGATCTGCCAGGCATTGGCTTTGAGACAACCCATCAGAGTGAGGATCCCATCATACTGAAGGAGTTAAACCAATCAACAAAACATGGACTTGATAACCTGTTCCCTGTGGCCAGAAGAGAATTTTCTAATAAGCCCTTCAGAACTACTGTATTATGTAGCTATATCAATTTTCAGAAGTTTTGACATTTTTGAGGCAATCATTCTACCTCCTGACTGTATTTCACTTACTGTTCAATTTTAAGGTCTTTTAGTAATGTCTTTTATGTAACATTTCTTCATGCTGCTGTTTCCTTTTCATTGCCATTTCTTCTTGATGCCATTTCATTATATAATTCAGTGTCTTGGCCTGTATTACTTGGCGATTGGAGTTTGTTATATAGTTCATTTTTTTGGGGCCATGGCATAATTTAATAATGTTAGATTAAATATGATATTGGCCATCATTTTTCCTGAAAATCTTGCACCTCAAAATTTGCCAATGAACACCTGCATAAAACTTCCAGCATTGAATAAGATAATCATAGTACTGTATGAGTTACTAATATTCATGAAATTCACCCTGTTGTACCTCAGAGCTTATGTGTGGTTGATTTGACCCTTCTGGCTCAATAGTCAATATGGAGAGAAGACAGTTTTATTGTTACATAGAAATATAACCAGCTCTATTGCCTGGTGATATTGGTGCCACCATGTGAAGGCATCCCTCTCCAGCATCAACCAGAACCTAATTCCCAATACAAAGAAGGGTGAGGTATGATTCAGCAACAAGTAAGAAAAGAAAAGTAAATGAAAATGAAAGAATATAAAGGATTATTAACAGCATAGCATGGTTAGTGAAATGGCCCACACATATACATTCAGACGGTTGTAATTACATAACTTGTTTTAATATGAGGGACCTGGGTCACTCATACAATTCAAATACCAGTTTGTGGTTGCTTAGAATGAGTCATAGTTGTAAGGAAGGAGTAAGTCTTCTGGGTTACCATTCATACTGACACCCAGTCGAACAACAGTTGACCATCAGCTCAATTACAAGGTGATTAGGAATTTATGTTAGGATAGAATTAATGCTCTGTAGGCAACTTTGATCACCTTAGGAGTTCCCTTCAGACTCTCTCTCTTCATATGACATCTCCTTGGTTACTAGTCTTATCATATATGCAGTCTTGCCACACTTGCCATCAACTAATCTGAAAGGGTTGGAGATCTCTCAGGCTAGAAAAAATACCTTGTAGACAGTTTTAATAATCTTTGGAGACCCCATTAGCCATTGTTTCCTCCGGTAGAACTAGGCCAGTAAGCAAGTTTAATTTCCTTTGGAAGGGTCTCCAAGTAGTAAAGAAGTTGATCAGGGCTTTAGCCACTCCAGTTCATGTACTCTTTCCTAAGCTGAATGATAATTACTTAGAATTAACAGGATTAAATATAATACCAGATGCAAAGACCGATGGATTAAGTATTTTATTTCAGTTTTAACCACACACTTGAAAGATGAACTGATTTTATTCATGCTTCCATCAGATGATATTCAGCATGGGAGAGACTTTGAACTGGAGGGGTTATATCGTATAATTTATGAAGGTTCCAACATGCTTGCATGCATTGGCTTTGGTCATCTAATGGCGCCTTTCCATGCTGCTCGATTGCAGTAGCTCAGTAGTAGCGCTTGCTCTTCACAACCATAAGGTTGACAGTTCAAGCCCCCACCAGGGTAGCGTATACGAGGATCTCTCCTTGCCCTTCAGAGCTATGTGGTCCATTGGTCCTAGCTCATTGGGATTAGTCCTCTGGCAACCTCTGTGATCAGTCTCCTATCCCTGATCTCACACTCTATGACCTTGTTCCAAGCCATTTTCTGTATCCAGTTGCCATCCTCCATCCTTTCAACCTGCCCCATCATTTCAATCTACCCCTCATCATTACAGCACCAATACAATACTCTTCAGTCCTGTTCTTCCTCCATTAATCCCTTAAATACAGTACTATATGTCTGTCTCAAGTTAGATATGATGGTCTGGTGGTAGAAATAGTAAAATGAGAATATAGCCACATCTTTTGGATTACAGGACACAAACTGCTCCAATGATTAGCCTTTATTTTTGCTAATTTAAGACTGTTATTCAGCATGGGTAAGACTTTTCAAACTGGAAGGGTCACATTACAACCTTCAGGAACCTGTTCAGTAGGAAAGTAATTAAAAGTTCATAGGAGAGATTTTGGACTGAAGGGGTTAGGGACAGGCTTCACTAAGCCATTCTTGTTACCTTTAAACAGTGTTAATCAGCATAGGAGAGACTTTTCAAACTTAAGAGTCCCATATGACATTCTTTAACATGTGTAGGAGAGACACTGGATAAAGCCTGATTGGAGAAGTAGTATATTGAACTGGAAGGACTTCGTACCTTACATTCTTCATTAGCCAGTGCTGCTACCTTTAAATAAGAATTATCATACTGAAGGCAATTACTAGCAGCCTTCATTAACATATTACTGTACTGTAATTAGGAGAGAGGTTTCATAAGGTGATTGGAAGTCAGGAGGCAACAGGAAAATACCATTACTGTTGAGGGGGATGAATTTGTGTGTATGATATAGGAAGCATATCTCAGAATATGGATGTACAAGGTTAATCATATCTTGTATAGTACTTACACTTTCAGATTTGATAGCTTTTCCTTTTGTAATCTTTACTGCATGATGCAATCAGTTCATGATTACACATTATATAATCTCAGACTTCATCTGTGTCATTGTAGTTGGCTCACCTTGACAAATTTTAGTCCTTCTGCTGCTTAGTTCCTGTATCTAAGTGGCAGAATAAGACAGTATTATGGTTTTGCATCCTCCCCACAGATCTTCATTGTGATTTGCATGATAATCTAGTTTTTATCTCTAGAAACAGCTCAGCATTCAAGGTGGAGAGATACCAGGTTTTTGTCAGTTTAGGGTGGATATGTAGTCTATATGGTTTGTCTTTATTGTTTCATGTATTCATTATTATTATTATTATTATTATTTTTTACTGTGGATCAAATTTAGCGATTTATCTCTTCCGTTTATAAATCGGTACAACAGATAGGCCTTCATTCTCAGTTCTCACCGAAGGTATGACCAATGAGTACTGTTGTCTTCCTGTGCAGTGTATATTTTGTCATTTGTACTCTCATTATAAGTTTCATTAAAGAATTTGTATCATATGTTTAGTTTCTGTGTCACTCAGTGTGTTAAGTTTATGTAATATATGGTTAATCGTTTAAGTCCTGCCGTTGGATAGCAGTCTAAGTTCCAGATTTTACTTTCTCCCTTTATATAAGTAGCAACTGCTCTATATTCTTTCCATAGCACTTGTTCATGATTAGCATTAAACTGCAGGCTTAGGTATTCCAAGTAGCTCAGGAAATTTCGAAATATATCCTCCTAAAGCGACATTAATAGGTACATGACAATTTAGTTTAGTCTGTGCATGATAGTTCAATTTCCCATTTTTTGTAACAAGTAAAGAAATAAAATGCAGTAGAAGTTTTAGCCGGATTACTAATGGGGGCGCGGTGGCATGATCAGCATGGTGCTGGCCTGCTAATCAGGACGACCCGGGTTCAACTCCCAGTGTGATAGAGGTTTCTTTAAAATGTGGCTGAGGGAAGTTTGCGTAGCAGGCTTTCCTTAAAACCACAAGGCCCCATACTTACACTTCATCTCACACCACACCAAGACACTTACACACACGCTACTACATACATACACACATCAAGACACACACACACCAAGACATGTACATAGCCACAGCTACCTTCACACAGTAGACACACACACACAGAGGGTGGGACAGACACACCACAGGCAGACAGAGACGGATATGTACAAAACACGGAGCGAGAGAGGAGGGGGTTTTATTAAAAAGTCCAATTTTGGTATACCTCCTGTGGCAAAATTGATATAGTCCCCCCTTTAATATTTTTTGGATATTTTCATTTAGTGCCCCCCAGGCCCCAGACCCACTCGGATGAACCAAATCGTCTGACGCCAGTTGGAACATGATATACCAGAGTTATGCCGGTCATGTAGGGGGTTAATGGTGACAGTGTAGTAACTGTCAGGCTCTTATGACTCACTCAGCCGAATAAAATCGTCTGTCAGCTGGAATGGAATACTAGAGTTGTCCCAAGCACCAGAGGGTTAAGAAAAGGCCTTAGATTAACTACTAAGGCCTTTTCTTATAAACCCCCTGAGTGATGCTCGGGACAACTCTAGTAACCCATGTCAGCTGACTCAGACGATTTTATTCGACTGAGTGAGTCATAGAAGCCTGACAGTGTCAATACCGTCACCATTAACCCCCTCACGACCGACATAACTCTAGCATCATGTTCCAGCTGACGCCAGACGATTTGGTTCAGCCGAGAGAGGATCCTAGGATCCTGAGAGACACAATAACATCACAAACAAAATACAAAATGCCTTCCCTCCATCTTGAACGTACTATAATTCATTTACATTAAGTAGGCTCGTATTTTTGTATTTTTGCAGCTTATTTCATGTATCTTCGTTAAAAGAAAAAAATACTACGAGTTCTATATCTTTTCATAGCCCTTCTTTGTGATTAGCATCGAATTCTAGTTATCTATAGTTACAACTAAGCATTCAAGTTGGAGGGATCACAACTTTAAGCAATTACAGTAAACAAACAAACAAAATGCAAGTGTCGTCCTCTTGACCTCTCGTCTCCGCAGGAATGCAGCGGTGGCGCCATCTTGTGCGTGGAATGCGTGAAGTGCAGGCTCTTGTGTGGAAGGAGCACGGAGCCACGGGAGACTTAATAATATTCGCTAGTCAGCCAGCCTAGAAGCCTGGGACATTTCCCTGAAATAATAATAATAATAATAATAATAGAAATAACAACAAAACCAGTCATATACATAATTCAATATCTTAGTCACTCGATCTGTCCATTCCGCCCCTTCAGCACGAGGACGCATTTCTGTAAGCTATTTTTTCTAACATGGGAGGTTCGATACGTTTGATTGAGCCTATCCATAAGACTCCTATAGCTTAATAAATGCCTCTGAAAGTTGCAAAATATAAAATATAAAACGTCTATATGATATAAAAACCTTTGTTCACCTCCGGGACTCGATCTGTGGCGCCTAGAACAAGTGCTGATGTCATGTTTACACTTTGCTACCTTCAGACGATTTCCTGGAGCTTAAAGAAATCCTCTCGGGATGATGGGACAGACACAGTAACCCCTTCAGACAGAGAATGACTTAGTTACTTTGATCTAGGTAACCGGACGATTTTATTCAGCTTAGGAGATCCCCTCGTAGTGAAGGGGTTGATGGTGACTGTATCTAACCTCTCCAGTACGAAATTTCTCTCCAGAGCTGAAGAAAATCGTCTGGAGGAAGAAAGATGAAAATGGAAAAAAGTGTTAGTGGACAATGAGTTAGATAAGACTGGTTAGGTTAAGGTAGGGTAGGGATGGGACGGTTGTGGCAGGGTGGGGTAGCGTTTGGTCGGTTATGGCCAGATGGGGTAGAGTTGGGTTAGTTTTGGCAGGACGGCGTAGGATTGGGCCAGTTTTGGCCGGGTGTTGTAGGACTGGGTCGGTTTTGGCAGGGTGTGATAGGAATGGTTCGGTTTTGACAGGGTGGGGTAGGATTGAGTCTTTTTTGGCAGGGTGGGGTAGGGTTGGGTCGGTGTTGGCATGGTGGGGTAAGATCGGATCGGTGTTGGCATGGTGGGGTAGGGTTGGGTCGGTCTTGGCAGGGTGGGGTAAGATCGGGTCGGTTTTGGCAGGGTGGGGTAGGGATGGGTCGGTCTTGGCAGAGTGGAGTAAGATCGGGTCGGTTTTGGCAGGGTGGGGTAGGATTGGGTCGGATATGGCAGGGTGGAGTAAGATCGGGTCGGTTTTGGCAGGGTGGGGTAGGGATGGGTCGGTTTTGGCAGGGTGGGGTAGGGATGGGTCGGTCTTGGCAGGGTGGGGTAGGGATGGGTCGGTCTTGGCAGGGTGGGGTAGGGATGGGTCGGTTTTGGCAGGGTGGGGTAGGATTGGGTCAGTTTTGGCAGGGAAGGATGGGAATGGGTCAGGTTTGGCTGGGTGGGATAGGTATGGGTAGGTTTTGTCAGGGTGGGGAAGGGTTGGGTCGGGTTTGGCAGAGTATAGGTTAGGTTTCGGTTGGTTTTGGTAGGGTGGGGTAGGATTGGGTCGGTTTTGGCAGGGTGGGGTATGATTAGGTCAGTTTTGGCAGAGTGGAGTAGAATTGAGTCGGTTTTGGTAGGGTGGGGTAGGGTTGGCTCGGTTTTGCTAGAGTGGGGTAGGATTGGATCGGTTTTGGCAGAGTGGGGTAGGATTGGGTCGGTTTTGGAAGGGTGAGGTAGGATTGGGTTGGTTTGGGCAAGGTAGGGTAGGTGTGGGTCGGTTTTGGCAGGGTGGGTAAGGATTGGGTCGCATTTGGCAAGGTGGGGTAGAATTGGGTTGGTTTTGGCAGGGTAGGGTAGGGATGGGTCGGTTATGGCAGGGTAGGGTAGGATTGGGTCGGTTTTGGCCGGATGGAGTAGGATTGCGTCGGTTTTGGCAGGGTGGGGAAGGGTTGGTCGGGTTTGGCAGGGTGGAGTAGGACTGGGTTTGGTTTGGCAATTTGGGGTAGGATTGGGTCGGTCTTGACAAGGTGGGGTAGGGTTGGGTTGGTTTTGGCAGTGTGGGGTAGGGATGGGTCGATTATGGCAGGGTAGGGTAGGGATGGGTCGGTTATAGCAGGGTAAAGTAGAGGTGGGTCGATTAGGGCAGGCGAGGGTAAGCATGGGTAGCTTATGGTTGCGTTGGGGAGGGTAGGATAGGTTATGGCAGGGTAAGATAGGGCTGGGTGGTGGTGGGCTGTCTAGGGTAGTGTAGGGCTGGGTAGGGTAGGGTAGGCTAAATCAGGGTACTGTAGGGTAGAGAAGAGTAGTGGGTATAATTGCCGTTTAGTTCCGTCATATCCAACGCCTATTTCACTCAGTTGTACTACACTGTCTCATCAAATTTAGGGCGATCTTCTCTACGATTTTTGTTCTTCCCCGTTTAGTTCAGTCCTTTAGTTCATTCATGACCCTTGGCTTTCCTTTTTATTTATTTATTTATTTTTTTTTTTATGTGGTGGAGCGCAGGGGTACGAGACTAGACCACCATTAGTCCAGAATATTTAAGGGTAGGCCACCAAGCTACGCCCTGGTAACGTCTACACGTCAAAACATCTATCCACCCCTGGAACTTGAAATGCGGAGCGCTGGACACAGAGCTCTCCGTCTGCGGATGTCACTTTTACACTTTGCTAGCTTCTGACGATATCCTACAGCTTCAGAAAACCCTCTTAGGATGACGGGACAGAATCATTTAACCCTTCAGACCGAGGACGATTTATTTACTTTGTCCTAGCTGACCGCACGATTTTGTTCAGCTTAGGAGATCCCCTGACAGAGAAGGGGTTGATGCTGACTGTATCTAACCCCTCAAGTTCAAAATTCCTCTCCAGAGCTGAAGAAAATCGTCTGGAGAGAGAATGAAGAAAACTGAAGAAAGTGTTAGAGTGGAAAATGAGTTAGATAAGATTGGTTGGTTAGGGTAGGGTAGGGTTGGGTTGGTTATGCCAGGGTGGGGTAGGGTTTGGTCGGTTTTGGCAGGGTGGGGTAGGACTGGGATAGTTTTGGCAGGGTGGGGTAGGACTTAGATGGTTTCTGCAGGGTGGGGTAGGATTGGGTCGGTTATGGCAGGTAGGGGTAGTGATGGGTTGGTCTTGACAGGGTGCGGTAAGATCGGGTCGGTTTTGGCAAGGTGGGGGTAGGATTGGGTCGGATATGGCAGGGTGGAGTAAGATCGGGTTCGGTTTTGACAGGGTGGGGTAGGATTGGGTCGGATATGGCAGGGTGGGGGTAAGATCGGGTCGGTTTTTGGAAGGGTGAGGTAGGATTGGGTTGATTATGGCAGAGTAGAGTAGGGATGCGTCGGTTCTGGCAGGGTAGAGTAAAGGTGGGTCGATTATGGCAGAGTAGGGTAGGGATGGGTAGGCTATGGGAGGGTAGAATAAAGGTGGGTCAATTAGGGCAGGCGAGGGTAAGCATGGGTAGCTTATGGTTGCGTTGGGGAGGGTAGGATAGGTTATGGCACGGTAGGATAGGGCTGGGTGGTGGTGGGCTGGGTAGGGTAGTGTAGGGCTGGGTAGGGTAGGGTAGGGCTGGGTAGGGTAGTGTAGGGCTGGGTAGGGTAGGGTAGGCTGAATCAGGGTAGTGTAAGGTAGAGAAGAGTAGTGGGTATAATTGCTGTTTAGTTCCATCATATCCAGCGCCTATTTCACTCAGTTATACTACACTATCTCATCAAATTTGAGGCGATCTTCTCTACGATTTTTGTTCTTCCCCGCTTAGTTCAGTCCTTTAGTTCATTCATGACCCTTGGCTTTCCTTTTTAATTTTTTTTTACGTGGTGGAGCGCAGGGGCACGAGACTAGACCACCATTATTCCAGAATATTTAAGGGTAAGCCACCAAGCTACGCCCTGGTAACGTCTACACGTCAAAACGTCTGTCCACCTCTGGGACTTGAAATGCGGAGCGCAGGACACAGAGCTCTCGGTCTGCGGATGTCACTTTTACACTTTGCTAGCTTCTGATGATATCCTACAGCTTCAGAAAACCCTCTTAGGATGACGGGACAGAATCATTTAACCTTTTAGACCGAGGACGATTTATTTACTTTGTCCTAGCTGACCGCACGATTTTATTCAGCTAAGGAGATCCCCTGACAGAGATGGGGTTGATCCTGGCTGTATCTAACCCCTCAAGTTCAAAATTCCTCTCCAGAGCTGAAGAAAATCGTCTGGAGAAAGAATGAAGAAAACTGAAGAAAGTGTTAGAGTGGAAAATGAGTTAGATAAGATTGGTTGGTTGGGGTAGGGTAGGGTTGGGTTGGTTATGCCAGGGTGGTGTAGGGTTGTGTCGGTTTTGGCAGGGTCAGGTAGGACTGGGATAGTTTTGGCAGGGTGGGGTAGGACTGGGATAGTTTTGGCAGGGTGGGGTAGGATTGGGTCGGTTATGGCAGGATGGAGTAGGGATGGGTCGGTCTTGGCAGGGTGGGGTAGGGTTGGGTCGGTTTTGGCTGGGTGGGGTTGGGTTGGGTCGGTTTTGGCAGGGTGGGGTAGGACTAGGATGGTTTTGGCAGGGTGGGGTAGGACTTGGATGGTTTTTGCAGGGTGGGGTAGGATTGGGTCGGTTATGGCAGGGTGGGGTAAGATCGGGTCGGTTTTGGCAGAGTGGGGGCGGATTCGGTCGGATATGGCAGGGTGGGGTAAGATCGGGTCGGTATTGGCAGGGTGGGGTAGGATTGGGTCGGTTTTGGCAGGTTGGGGTAGGGATGGGTCGGTCTTGGCAGGGTGGGGTAGGGATGGGTCAGTTTTGGCTGGATGGAGTAGGATTGCGTCGGTTTTGGCAGGGTGGGGAAGGGTTGGTCGGGTTTGGCAGGGTGGAGTAGAACTGGGATTGGTTTTGGCAGTTTGGGGTAGGATTGGGTCGGTCTTGACAAGGTGGGGTAGGGTTGGGTTCGTTTTGGCAGTGTGGGGTAGGGATGGGTCGATTATGGCAGGGTGGGGTAGGGATGGGTCGGTTATGGCAGGGTGGGGTAAGATCGGGTCGATTTTGGCAGGGTGGGGTAGGATTGGGTCGGATATGGCAGGGTGGAGTAAGATCAGGTCGGTTTTGACAGGGTGGGGTGGGATTGGGTCGGATATGGCAGGGTGGGGTAAGATCGAGTCGGTTTTGGAAGGGTGAGGTAGGATTGGGTTGATTATGGCAAGGTAGGGTAGGGATGGGTCGGTTCTGGCAGGGTAGAGTAGAGGTGGGTCGATTATGGCAGAGTAGGGTAGGGATGGGTCGGTTATGGCAGGGTAGAGTAGAGGTGGGTCGATTAGGGCAGGCGAGGGTAAGCATGGGTAGCTTATGATTGCGTTGGGGAGGGTAGGATAGGTTATTCCAGGGTAGGATAGGGCTGGGTGGTGGTGGGCTGGGTAGGGTAGGGCTGGGTAGGATAGTGTAGGGCTGGGTAGGGAAGGGTAGGCTGAATCAGGGTAGTGTAGGGTAGAGAAGAGTAGTGGGTATAATTGCCGTTTAGTTACGTCATATCCAACGCCTATTTCACTCAGTTATAGTACACTGTCTCATAAATTTTGGGGCGATCTTCTCTACGATTTTTGTTCTTTCCCGCTTAGTTCAGTCCTTTAGTTCATTCATGACCCTTGGCTTTCCTTTTTATTTTTTTTTTATGTGGTGGAGAGCAGGGGCACGAGACTAGACCACCATTAGTCCAGAATATTTAAGGGTAGGCCACCAAGCTACGCCCTGGTAACGTCTACACATCAAAACATCTATCCACCCCTGGAACTTGAAATGCGGAGCGCTGGACACAGAGCTCTCGGTCTGCGGATGTCACTTTTACTTTTACACTTTGCTAGCTTCTGACAATATCCTACAGCTTCAGAAAACCCTCTTAGGATGACGCGACAGAATCATTTAACCCTTCAGACCGAGGACGATTTATTTACTTTGTCCTAGCTGACCGCACGATTTTATTCAGCTTAGGAGATCCCCTGACAGAGGGGTTAATGCTGGCTGTATCTAACCCCTCAAGTTCAAAATTCCTCTCCAGAGCTGAAGAAAATCGTCTGGAGAAAGAATGAAGAAAACTGAAGAAAGTGTTAGACTGGAAATGAGTTAGATAAGATTGGTTGGTTAGGGTAGGGTAGGGTTGGGTCGGTTATGCCAGGGTGGGGTAGGGTTGTGTCGGTTTTGGAAGGGTCGAGTAGGACTGGGATAGTTTTGGCAGGGTGGGGTAGGACTAGGATAGTTTTGGCAGGGTGGGGTAGGACTTGGATGGTTTTTGTAGGGTGAGGTAGGATTGGGTCGGTCTTGGCAGGGTGGGGTAGGGTTGGGTCGGTTATGCCAGGGTGGGGTTGGGTTGGGTCGGTTTTGGCAGGGTGGGGTAGGACTAGGATGGTTTTGGCAGGGTGGGGTAGGACTTGGATGGTTTTGGCAGGGTGGGGTAGGATTGGGTCGGTTATGGCAGGGTGGGGGTAGGGATGGGTCGGTCTTGGCAGGGTAGGGTAAGATCGGGTCGGTTTTGGCAGTGGGATAGGATTGGGTCGGATATGGCAGGGTGGGGTAAGATCGGGTCGGTTTTGGCAGGGTGGGGTAGGATTGGGTCGGTTTTGGCAGGGTGGGGTAGGGATGGGTCGGTCTTGGCAGGGTGGGGTAGGGATGGGTCGGTTTTGGCAGGGTGGGGTAGGATTGGGTCAGTTTTGGCAGGGAGGGATTGGAATGGGTCAGTTTTGGCTGGGTGGGATAGGTATGGGTAGGTTTTGTCAGGGTGGGGAAGGGTTGGGTCGGGTTTGGCAGAGTATAGGTTAGGTTTCGGTTGGTTTTGGCAGGGTGGTGTAGGACTGGGTCGGTTTTGGCAGGGTGGGGTAAGATAGGGTCGGTTTTGGCAGAGTGGAGTAGAATTGAGTCGGTTTTGGTAGGGTGGGGTAGGGTTGGCTCGGTTTTGGTAGAGTGGGGTAGGATTGGATCGGTTTTGGCAGGGTGGGGTAGGATTGGGTCGGTTTTGGAAGGGTGAGGTAGGATTGGGTTGATTATGGCAAGGTAGGGTAAGGATGGGTCGGTTATGGCAGGGTAGAGTAGAGGTGGGTCGATTATGGCAGAGTAGGGTAGTGATGGGTACGATATGGGAGGGTAGAATAGAGGTGGGTCGATTAGGGCAGGCGAGGGTAAGCATGGGTAGCTTATGGTTGCGTTGGGGAGGGTAGGATAGGTTATTCCAGGGTAGGATAGGGCTGGGTGGTGGTGGGCTGGGTAGGGTAGGGCTGGGTAGGGTAGTGTAGGGCTGAGTAGGGTAGAGAAGAGTGGTGGGTATAGTTGCCATTTAGTTCCGTCATATCCAACGCCTATTTCACTCAGTTATACTACACTGTCTCATCAAATTTGGGGCGATCTTCTCTACGATTTTTGCTCTTCCCCGCTTAGTTCAGTCCTTTAGTTCATTCATGACCCTTGGCTTTCCTTTTTATTTTTTCTTTATGTGGTGGAGCGCAGGGACACGAGACTAGACCACCATTAGTCCAGAATATTTAAGGGTAGGCCACCAAGCTATGCCCAGGTAACGTCTACACGTCAAAACGTCTGTCCACCTCTGCGACTTGAAATGCGGAGCGCTGGACGCAGAGCTCTCGGTCTGAGGATGTCACTTTTACTTTTACACTTTGCTAGCTTCTGACGATATCCTACAGCTTCAGAAAACCCTCTTAGGATGACGCGACAGAATCATTTAACCCTTCAGACCGAGGACGATTTATTTACTTTGTCCTAGCTGACCGCACGATTTTATTCAGCTTAGGAGATCCCCTGACAGAGAAGGGGTTGATGCTGACTGTATCTAACCCCTCAAGTTCAAAATTCCTCTCCAGAGCTGAAGAAAATCGTCTGGAGAAAGAATGAATAAAACTGAAGAAAGTGTTAGAGTGGATAATGAGTTAGATAAGATTGGTTGGTTAGGATAGGGTAGAGTTGGGTCGGTTATGCCAGGGTGGGGTAGGGTTGTGTCGGTTTTGGCAGGGTCGAGTAGGACTGGGATAGTTTTGGCAGGGTGGGGTAGGCCTGGGATAGTTTTGGCAGGGTGGGGTAGGACTTGGATGATTTTTGCAGGGTGGGGTAGGATTGGGTTGGGTATGCCAGGGTGGGGTAGGGTTGGGTTGGTTATGCCAGGGTGGGGTTGGGTTGGGTCAGTTTTGGCAGGGTGGGGTAGGACTAGGATGGTTTTGGCAGGGTGGGGTAGGACTTGGATGGTTTTTGCAGGGTGGGGTAGGATTGGGTGGGTTATGGCAGGGTGGGGTAGGGATGGGTCGGTCTTGGCAGGGTAGGGTAAGATCGGGTCGGTTTTGGCAGAGTGGGGTAGGATTCGGTCGGATATGGCAGGGTGGAGTAAGATCGGGTCGGTTTTGGCAGGGTGGGGTAGGGATGGGTCGGTCTTGGCAGGGTGGGGTAGGGATGGGTCGGTTTTGGCAGGGTGGGGTAGGATTGGGTCAGTTTTGGCAGGGTGGGATAGGAATGGGTCAGGTTTGGCTGGGTGGGATAGGTATGGGTCGGTTTTGTCAGGGTGGGGAAGGGTTGGGTCGGGTTTGGCAGAGTATAGGTTAGGTTTCGGTTGGTTTTGTTAGGGTGGGGTAAGATTGGGTCGGTTTTGGCAGGGTGGGGTAGGATTAGGTCAGTTTTGGCAGAGTGGAGTAGAATTGAGTCGGTTTTGGTAGGGTGGGGTAGGGTTGGCTCGGTTTTCGTAGAGTGAGGTAGGATTGGATCGGTTTTGGCAGGGTGGGGTAGGATTGGGTCGGTTTTGGAAGGGTGAGGTAGGATTGGGTCGGTATAGAGAGGGTAGGGTAGGTGTGCGTCGGTTTTGGCAGGGTGGGCAAGGATTGGGTCGCATTTGGCAAGGTGGGGTAGGGTTGGGTTGGTTTTGGCAGGGTGGGTAGGGATGGGTCGGTTATGGCAGGGTGGGTAGGGATGGATCGGTTATGACAGGGTGGGGAAGGAATTGGTCGGTTATGGCAGGGTGGGGTAGGGTTGGGTCGGTTTTGGCAGAGTGGGGTTTGATTGGGTCAGTTTTGGCAGGGTGGGGTAGTATTGGGTCGGTTTTGGCAGGGTGGGGTAGTATTGGGTCGGTTTTGGCAGGGTGAGGTAGGATTGGGTCGGTTTGGACAGGGTAGGGTAAGAATGGGTCGGTTTTGGCAGGGTAGGCAAGGATTGGGTTGATTATGGCAAGGTAGGGTAGGGATGGGTTGGTTATGGCAGGGTGGGGTAAGGTTGGGTCGGTTTTGGCAGGGTGGGGAAGGGTTGGTCGGGTTTGGTAGGATGGAGTAGGACTGGGTTGGTTTTGGCAGGGTGGGGTAGGATTGGGTCGGTTTTGACAGGGTGAGGTAGGATTGGGTTGATTATGGGAAGGTAGGGTAGGGATGGGACGGTTATGGCAGAGTAGAATAGAGGTGGGTCGATTAGGGCAGGCGAGGGTAAGCATGGGTAGCTTATGGTTGCGTTGGGGAGGGTAGGATAGGTTATGGCACAGTAGGATAGGGCTGGGTGGTGGTGGCCTGGGTAGGGTAGGGCTGGGTAGGGTAGTGTAGGGCTGGGTAGGGTAGGGTAGGCTGAATCAGGGTAGTGTAGGGTAGAGAAGAGTGGTGGGTATAATTGCCATTTAGTTCCGCCATATCCAACGCCTATTTCACTTAGTTATACTACACTCTCATCAAATTTGGGGCGATCTTCTCTACAATTTTTGTTCTTCCCCGCTTAGTTCAGTCCTTTAGTTCATTCATGACCCTTGGCTTTCCTTTTTATTTTGTTTTAAGTGGTGGAGCGCAGGGACACGAGGCTAGACCACCATTAGTCCAGAATATTTAATGGTAAGCCACCAAGCTACGCCCTGGTAACGTCTACATGTCAAAACATCTGTCCACCTCTGAGATTTGAACCGCGGAGCGCTGGACGCAGAGCTCTCCGTCTGCGGATGTCACTTTTACTCTTTGATAGCTTCTGACGATATCCTACAGCTTCAAAAACCCTCTTAGGATGACGGGACAGAATCATTTAACCCTTCGGACCGAGAACGATTTATTTATTTTGTCCTAGCTGACCGCACGATTTTGTTCAGCTTAGGAGATCCCCTGACAGAGATGGGGTTGATGCTGGCTGTATCTAACCCCTCAAGTTCAAAATTCCTCTCCAGAGCTGAAGAAAATCGTCTGGAGAAAGAATGAAGAAAACTGAAGAAAGTGTTAGAGTGGAAAATGAGTTAGATAAGATTGGTTGGTTAGGGTAGGGTAGGGTTGGGTCAGTTATGCCAGGGTGGGGTAGGGTTGGGTCGGTTTTGGCAGGGTGGGGTAGGACTGGGATAGTTTTGGCAGGGTGGGGTAGGACTTGGATGGTTTCTGCAGGGTGGGGTAGGATTGGGTCGGTTATGGCAGGTAGGGGTAGGGATGGGTCGGTCTTGGCAGGGTGGGGTAGGGTTGGGTCGGTCTTGGCAGGGTGGGGTAGGGTTGGGTCGGTTTTGGCTGGGTGGGGTAGGGTTGGGTCAGTTTTGTCAGGGTGAGGTAGGATTGGGTCGGTTATGACAGAGTATAGGATAGGTTTTGGTTGGTTTTGGCGGCGTGGGGTAGGATTTGGTCGGTTTTGACAGAGTGGGGTAAGATCGGGTCGGTTTTGGCAAGGTGGGGTAGGATTGGGTCGGTTTTGGCAGAGTGGGGTTGGATTGGGTCGGTTTGGACAGGGTAGGGTAGGGGTAGGTCGTTTTTTGCAGGGTAGGCAAGGATTGGGTCGCATTTGGCAAGGTGGGGTAGGGTTGGGTCGGTTATGGCAGGGTGGGGTAGGGTTGGGTCAGTTTTGGCCAGGTGGAGTAGGATTGCGTCGGTTTTGGCAGGGTGGGGTAGGATTGGGTCGCATTTGGCAAGGTGGGGTAGGGTTGGGTCGGTTATGCCAGGGTGGCGTAGGATTGAGTCGGTTTTGGCAGGGTGGGGTAGGATTGGGATAGTTTTGGCAGGGTGGGGTAGGACTTGGATGGTTTTTGCAGGGTGGTGTAGGATTGGGTAGGTTATGGCAGAGTGGGGTAGGGATGGGTCGGTCTTGGCAGGGTGTGGTAAGATCGGGTCGGTTTTGGCAGGGTGGGGTAGGATTGGGTCGGATATGGCAGGGTGGGGGTAAGATCGGGTCGGTTTTGGCAGGGTGGGGTAGGGATGGGTCGGTCTTGGCGGGGTGGGGTAGGGATGGGTCGGTTTTGGCAGGGTGGGGTAGGATTGGGTCAGTTTTGGCAGGAAGGGATAGGAATGGGTCAGGTTTGGCTGGGTGGGATAGTTATGGGTCGGTTTTGTCAGGGTGGGGAAGGGTTGGGTCGGTTTTGGCAGAGTATAGGTTAGGTTTCGGTTGGTTTTGGCAGGGTGGGGTAGGATTGGGTCGGTTTTGGCAGGGTGGGGTAGGATTGGGTCGGTTTTGGCAGGGTGGGGTATGATTATGTCAGTTTTGGCAGAGTGGAGTAGAATTGAGTAGGTTTCGGTAGAATGAGGTAGGGTTGGCTCGGTTTTGGTAGAGTGGGGTAGGATTGGATCGGTTTTGGCTGGGTGGGGTAGGATTGGGTCGGTTTTGGAAGGGTGAGGTAGGATTGGGTCGGTTTGGACAGGGTAGGGTTGGTGTGGGTCAGTTTTGGCAGGGTGGGCAAGGATTGGGTCGCATTTGGCAAGGTGGGGTAGGGTTGGGTTGGTTTTGGCAGGGTGGGTAGGGATGGGTCGTTTGTGGCAGGGTAGGGTAGGATTGGGTTGGTTTTGGCAGGGTGAGGTAGGATTGGGTCGGTTTGGTCAGGATAGGGTAGGATTGAGTCGGTTTTGGCAGTGTGGGAAAGGATTGGTCGGGTTGGGCAGGGTGGAGTTGGACTTGGTTTGTTTTGGCAGGGTGGGGTAGGATTGGGTCGGTCTTGACAGGGTTGGATAGGGTTGGGTTGTTTTTGGCAGTGTGGGGTAGGGATGGGTCGATTATGGCAGGTTAGGGTAGGGATGGGTCGGTTATGGCAGGGTAGAATAGAGGTTTTGTCGATTAGGGCAGGCGAGGGTAAACATAGGTAGCTTGTGGTTGCGTTGGAGAGGGTAGGATAGGTTATGGCACGGTAGGATAGGGCTGGGTTGTGGTGGGCTGGGTAGGGTAGTGTAGGGCTGGGTTGCGGTGGGCTGGGTAGGGTAGTGTAGGGCTGGGTAGGGTAGGGTAGGCTGAATCAGGGTAGTGTAGGGTAGAGAAGAGTAGTGGGTATAATTGCCGTTTAGTTCTGTCATATCCAACGCCTATTTCACTCAGTTATACTACACTGTCTCATCAAATTTGGGGCGATCTTCTCTACGATTTTTGTTCTTCCCCGCTTAGTTCAGTCCTTTAGTTCATTCATGACCCTTGGCTTTCCTTTTTATTTTGTTTTAAGTGGTGGAGCGCAGGGACACGAGGCTAGACCACCGTTAGTCCAGAATATTTAAGGGTAAGCCACCAAGCTACGCCCTGGTAACGTCTACACCAGGGATGTTCTACATACGATAATTATCGTATTTGTACTATAATTTGGGGTGCTTGTACGATGTACGATATCACATTCAAAATATACGATAATTTTTGTCTTTCAGCCTCCCTAGATTTTTTTTTATATATACTGCAGGTTAATAACACTCAGTATTCCCGCCACATGGTTCATTGTGCCCACACCCCAATAACCCACACTTCCCCTGAGTCACTCATGAAATTCCTTTCCCCTCCCAGTCCCATGGGAGGTCAGGGCCAAGCCCGGCCGACCCCATAAATGTCAAGGACTTAGTTCAAAGTTTGAACCAACAAATGAAATGCTAAACAGAATGAACAATCAGACTTTGTATTCAGAGGAGTGTGAAGAAAGTGAAGTAGGCCTATGTATCCCATCGGACTCGGAATGAAAATGCAATAAATGAAAATGCAGATGCTAATATTTTCAAGAACAATCATTTTTTCTGCATAACTAAGTTAAATAAGTAATTTCATTGTACCATAAAATACCTATGAATTAAAAGTGAACAATTTATTCTTTGTTTTAATTGAAAATTTACCTGTACGATAATTTTAGGGTAAGATACGATAATTTTCATGCTACGGTACGATATCTTGGGTCTCTGGGCAGAACATCCCTGGTCTACACGTCAAAACATCTGTCCACCTGTGAGACTTGAACTGCGGAGCGCTGGACGCAGAGCTCTCGGTCTGCCGATGTCACTTTTACTCTTTGCTAGCTTCTGACGATTTCCTACAGCTTCAGAAAACCCTCTTAGGATGACGGGACAGAATCATTTAACCTCTGAAACCGAGAACAACTTATTTACATTGTCCTAGCTGACCGCACGATTTTATTCAGCTTAGGATATCTCCTGATAGAGATGGAGTTGATGATGGCTGTATTTAACCCTTCCAGTTCGAAAATTCTCTCTAGAGGTGAAGAAAATCATCTGAAGGTAGAAAGAAGAAAACAGGAAAAGTAATGTGGTGAAAGGGTTGTACAGGGGAGGGGAGGTTAAAGTAGGGTAGAGTTGGGTCGGCAATGGCAGGGTAGGGTAGGGTAGGCTGAGGTAGGCTAGTGTAGGGTTGAGAAGAGTAGGGTAGGGTAAATTGAACTGAATAATTATATACAATAAAATCTGACGCTACAACAACTAGGGTCATATGCCTCCGGACGACAACTGGAATAAAAGCACTCAAAAAGATGAAATAAACACACACACACACACACACACACACAAGACTAGAAATGGCTTTCAAAAATGAAATTGATGAAATAAAGAAGCAGATGCACTTGCAAAAGGAAGAAATAGAAAAACTAGGAAGGGAGGCCAACAAGAAAGACACAACCATCAGTGAACTAACAGTGGAATTGAGTACACTTAGGAAGAAAATGAGTGAAATGCCAAGTACAGTAGTCAGTCTCGAGAGTGTTATGGAAGAGTTAAAAAATGACACAGAGACAATTAGGCAAGTAAGCAGTCTTATAGACCATTGCAGTGATATTGAGGAGAAGATAACACAGGTGAATGAAGCTGTGCAAAGCTATAAAAATGATGTGGAAACCATGTATGCTGAAATGGTGAAAGTAAAGAAAGACTTAGAAACAATGGTGGAGGAAAAAAGCATTAAAAAGGAAGTGAAAAGAATAATCCAAAACTATCCAAAGTTAGTCAGAGATTCAGTAGATATAAACAAATCTATTATAATCACTGGTATAGAAAAGGAAGAAGTAAAAAACAAGATCACAAGAGACAAAAAGGAGATGGCAAATGTAATGAGCTTACTGAAAGAAGTATCAAAGGAAATCTGTAGTGAAGACATAGAGGAACACAAAAGGTTAGGGAAATACGAGAAAAGCAAGACAAGACCTCTAAAGGTGACTTTCCAGAGTGTTAACACTATGGAAGAGATACTAAAAAATGCAAAGAATCTTATGGAAAAAGAGGAGTTCAAAAATGTATGGATAAAAAGATGCTTAACACAAGGGGAACTGGAATAACTGAAAGAGAAAAGGGAGGAAGCAAAAACAAAAAATGAGGGAAGATCAGAAGAGGAGAAGAAGAATTTTTTTTTACAAAGTAATAGGATTGCAGGTACGAAAGTGGTACACAAACAGGATGGAAGAAAAAGGAGGAAGGTAGTAGAACCATGTCATGACAAGGATATAAACAAGATGATAAAGTTGATGTACCAAAATGTGGATGGAATGGTATCTAAATTACTAGAGATGAATGATTATGTCAGAGAAAATGAACCACAAATAATATGCCTAACTGAAACAAAATTAACACCAAGGATATCCAATGACATACTAAACTTAGAGGAATATAATATATGGAGAAGAGACAGAAATTTAAAAAAAGGAGGAGGAATTATAATATTAACTAAGAAAAATCTAAAAGTCAATGAAATAAAACTAGATATACCATCACAAGTAGAACTGATTGCAGTAGAGATCAACACATCTGAAGGGAAAGAAATTGTAGCCAATTTGTACATGCCACCCAGATCAAACACATGGGAAAGAGATGAATATGAGGACCTGGCAGAGAGTATAATTCAGAGTTTAAGATCATTACTACATAAAATGGAAGAGAAATCGGAAAGAATTATACTAACTGGGGATTTTAATGCAAATATAAATTGGAATACTCTAGATATAATTAGCCAAGAAAGCTGTTGGGACCAAAAGCTCCTGGATCTCATACAAGAGATTTTCCTAACGCAACATGTGAGGGAAACCACCAGAAAAAGAGGACTTGATGTACCTTCAGTGCTAGATCTAATATTTACTAGGCAAGAAAATGACATTGACAGTTTAATATATCACCCTCCACTCGGCAAAAGCGATCATGCAGTAATAAATTATAACTTCAGGATAGTATATGACATAGTTAACAGCAATGACAGTTACAAAAACGGCCTAAACAATTAAAAGGGAAATTATCAAGACCTAAAGAAAGATTTCTTAGAAGTTGATTGGGAAAATGAGCTTAGAGGACAAGATTTAAATGCTGTATATAAAAAATTCTGTGAATTTTATGAAATAGGAGTCCAGAAGTACATCCCACAGCACAAAGAAGCAGATAAGAAAATACAGAAATGGTTCAATACAGAATGTAAAAAATCAAAATAACTAAGAGATTTGTTGTGGAATAGATACAGAAGACACAATAGTGAAAGGGCGTATAATAATTACAAACAGGTAAGAAACAATTATACAAGAATAAGGAGGGAAGCCCAAAAACAGTTTGAGGAGGATATAATAAATAAAAGTAGTGATCAACCAAAGCTGTTTTACAGCTACATCAGAAGCAAAACCAAAGTAAAAGATATAATACAATCCATTACGGACGAGGGAATCACTTATACACAAGAGAAAGATATTTGTGAAGCACTAAATAAGAATTTCCAATTAGTTTTTACAGAAGAAAAAAATTTTGAGAGGGACTATGTGGAACATGCATGTCCACACATACTAACAGATATACAAATAGCAGAAAAAGTAATACAGGAGGAGTTAAGTAGATTAGACAGAGGAAAAGCAAGTGGTCCTGATGAAATTTCATTTTGGGTACTACAAGAATGTGCAAAGGAGTTAAGTAAACCATTATTTTTAATTTTCAAAAAATCCTTGAGTCAAGGTAAACTACCTGATATTTGGAAAAAAGCAAATATTGTCCACTTATTCAAGAAAGGAAATAGACAAAATCCACTCAACTACCGACCAGTATCACTGACCAGTGTTGTAAGCAAGGTATTAGAAAAGCTTATAAGAAAAGCTTGGATAAATCATCTAGAACACAGTATGATATCAGACAGTTTGGTTTCAGAAAAGGAAAATCATGTGTTACTAATCTGTTGAGCTACTATGACAGAGTAACAAACACAATACAGGAAAGGGAAGGATGGGTGGACAGTATCTATTTAGATTTCAAGAAAGCTTTTGACACAGTAACACACCAAAGACTTTTATGGAAACTGTATCATCATGGAGGAATTCGAGGCAAACTGTTTTGTTGGATGCAAGACTTTCTCATAAAAAGAGAAATGAGAACAGTGCTAAGAGGAAACTACTCATCATGGAAAGAAGTGACTAGTGGAGTACCACAGGGTTCAGTGCTGGCACCAATCATGTTTTTAGTGTATATAAATGATATAAACAGTAACACTGGAAATGAGAGCTATCTGAATATGTTTGCAGATGATGCAAAAATACAAAGGAGAATTACTAACACAGACTCTTGTAAAGAGCTACAAGAAGAATTAAATAAACTTCATGAATGGAGTAGTACATGGCAAATGGAATTCAATGTGGACAAGTGTCATGTAATCAAGTTTGGTAAAAGTGGAAAAAGACCTGATTGGGATTATAAGTTAGGAAATAAAACCCTATACACATCAGAAAGAGAAAAAGACCTAGGTGTGATTATCAATAACAGACTATCTCCGGCTGACCACATCAGCGAGAAGGTACGGAACATGTATACACTGCTTGCAAATATCAGAATAGCATTCACATACATAAATGAAGACATGCTAAGAAGGATAATAACATCATTCATTAGACCAACCCTTGAATATGCATCAGTAGTCTGGAGTCCTCATCTCAAAAAACACATAGACAAGATTGAAAAAGTTCAAAGGGCCGCTACGAGATGGATACCAAGCTTAAGGGACCTAAGCTACGAAGAAAGACTAAATAAACTGAATCTACCAACACTACAGGAGCGAAGGAAAAGAGGTGACATCATAATGCTATATAAGTGCATATCAGGGAAGGAGAAAATAGACATAAATGATTACTTAACATATGGAGAAGCATCAGCAAGAGGACACTGCAAAAAACTGCACAAGAAGAGAGGTGATAAAGACGTAAGGAAATTCAGTTTCCCAAATAGAGCAATTGATCAATGGAATGCACTACCATATGAAATAGTGTGTGCCAAAATAATTCACAATTTTAAGGATATGTACGATAAATATGGTTTAAGACACGGGACAGTACGAGCTTGACTCATTCCTGTAAAGATACAATTAGGTAAGAACAATTAGGTAGGTAAGGTAAGAACACACACACACACACACACACACACACACACACACACACAACTAAAACAAAATACAATCCATAATTAAAACACGAAAAACACTAAAACACTAAGAACCCTAAAACCACTGTATACTAAATTTTACACGATAGTGCAGCTGCCCACACCAAGCAAAGGTTTCCCCCTTCACCACAACTAGCATCCTCTCCAAGCCCAACAAAAGACTACAATCCCTCTCCTGCCCTGTGCTCAGAGAGGTAACGATGGCGCAATTCCCCAACAGTGGACACCATCAGCAAAAGCCGAAGAGTCAGGGGGACGAAGCATTCCATACAGAAAATAGAGGGAGAGTCCTACATTAAAAATCAATGAGAGAACCAGGAATGGCCCATTCGGAGCCAGCATAAAGCCGTCTCCCATCTGCATTCAGACCTCGGTAAATGAAGGGGCCCGTTTACCCACAAATATCACACATCTTGCTGACCCCCACCGCATCCCACCTACTCTGCCAGTGGAAGCAAACAGTGAGTGGTTGGATGAATATCACTGAGCGAGGCAGGGGAGAGGTGAGGATCGGTGAGAGGCAGCAGCCTTTGCCAGAGCGTCAGCACGCTCATTGCCCACAATCCTACAAAACCATAAAGCAGTCCCTAGCAAGCACAGCTATTCTAAAACACTGTAGACAACAAAAGAGGATTGGACGGGAAAATACAAAATGGAGATCGGCAGAGTCGCTAAAAACTGTATAACAAACAGGAGGGAAGCTAAATATCAATTTGACTGCGAGTAAAATAGCAGTACGTTCTGCGATAAAAATAGATACGATAGGGGGAAGACTCCTACCACGAATAAAATCGGGAAGTATAACACCCAAGCCTGTCCCCTTACGGGATTTCGATCCATCAGTACATACGAGAATCGAGTCACTGTGAGAGGAAGCATGTTCTAAAAAAATAGCAAAGAGCCGCCTGTGAGGAAAGAAAGGCCCCTCTCTCAGGAAAGTAAACACACGGTTGCACCCCTGAGAGTAGCCAGGGAGCCATCCTTGGTACACGCACAGGACAAACAAGAAAGGTTGGAACATCCACATCCCCCATGGCAGCCTTCACCCTGTACCCAAACGGATGTGGATAGCGAGGATACGGCGAGGCAGACACTCCCTCCGGAACAGAGCCAACAAAATCTTCCTGAACTTTAGCAAAGACGGTGACACTAAGGACACTAGTTTGAGGCACTCCCTCCTCCTGAGGATATGAGGGAAACAAGGTGGCACCAATACGGAAAAATTCCATAATCAGTAAAGGCAATCTACCACGCAAACCTAGATGGTGACTTGCAATACCTGGCTTGTGAAACGGTAGGATAGCAGCCCCCCGCCAAGAAGCAGGAGTGGACGAATCTCTCCAAATTCTATTTATAAGACTCAGGAGGAAGGACACTGCTTCATCATCCAGGTACCTCAGCACTGCATGGGGAATATTATCGACTCCGGAGAAGTGTCGTGACAGGGAAAGGGTAGACCAAAGTTTACAACAAGACAAAGGGACGTTGTAAGTCTCTCCGCCCCCAGGACGGATGTCCAACACCTTAATCTCCTCCACCTCCCTAAGCCTGGCAAAAACCGAAGAACGAGTATCCCTACAGGAGACCTCAGCGGTAGGATAGGGTAGGGAACGCTAGGGCAGGGTAGGCTGGGGTAGGGTAGTGTAGGGCAGAGAAAAGTAGGATAGGATGGGTTGGTTTAGGCTAAGGTAGGACAGAATAGGAGAGGGGTAAAATGTGCCTAGTCGAGGAACGAAAAATATATCAGTTATCCATGTAACTAGCGTTTTCTATTTCGGTAGAAAATGATATTTTCTTGGCTGCCTAAAGTATCTTGATGTACGAACAATGAGATTAGATATTGAAATTGTAAGATGCGAATTAGTTACAAAGACGGTATTTTGCTTTGGCTAACGTTACATCGATACGTTCAGCTAAGAGCAACTCGGCAGAACTGAACAGTATATGACGTGCTAGATGAACGCTGTGACCGGAAAATAAATATATATGTATATATACTTCAGCATACAGTAAGCGATTTTATGTTAACCGAAGAGAAGCCACCACAGCTAATGGGTTAAATTTACACACACACACACACACACACACACACACACACACACACACACACACAGGTTGCGAAAAGTTTCACTGACGAAGTGGGTGGTTACTGTCCTCCTGGAGCAAGGGGACGGGTGTGTGCGTGTGTGAAGGTCACAGCCTTGCCCTTAGATCGGACTATATGAGCTCTCAGCTCCCTTCCGGGAGGGTAAAATCTGACCATCACGACCATCAAGTGATCCTGACCGACCCGGTGAATTATATAAATTACCATTACTTGCAACTGACTGGCCTATCATACCGCCATATCCTATATTTATGAAAAATAACACACCTTACATTTATGTAGTATGTAAAAAAAAAAAAAAAAAAAAAAAAATGGTTATCTAATACAGAACTGGGAAATATGACGATGATGATGATGATGATGATAAGAGGGGAGTAAAAAGGGTGAGATGAGAAGAATGGGAGAGATGGATGGCCATAACAGTGAATGTATTATGTATATTAACCTGACAAATGCCGAAGTAAGCTGGTAAGGGTGAGGTAATATGGAGCCTGACCCTACCGTGACACCATATAATTATTGATTTATTCACCGATAGATAAGTTTATTAATATCAGCAGTGAGATATGAAAAGTGTGAACGTCGGGGGTAAGGGTGCTTGAGGCAGACCGAAAAAGACCTGGGACGAGATCATAGAGTGTGACTTCAGGGATAAGGGAATGAACAGGGAGGCTGCCAGAGATCGAGCAGGGTGGAGAGCCGCCATTAGGTGACCAAGGCTGACGGATACAAGCACGTTGGATATTTTATAAACGATGTGATATAAATGACACGATTCACTGTAGTGGAAGGGTTAATGTAATGTGTGTGTGTGTGTGTGTGTGTGTGTGTGTGTGTGTGTGTGTGTGTGTGTGTGTGTGTGAGAGAGAGAGAGAGAGAGAGAGAGAGAGAGAGAGGGGGAGGGGAGTTGATGAAATGATGTGGAAAAATACTACGTGTCTTGTAATCACTCACCTGCATTGCCAAAATTCCATCTCTTGAGCATTCTTACTCGGTGTGCATCTCCCCCTGCCTTCGACCTCCATTTTTCTAACGCTGTGTGTCCAGGTACAGCATGGTCTTGACGTTGGCTTGCTTGTTTGACTATCTTGCGTTGGTGTTCAGCCTTTGGTTCCTTCTCTCTGAAAAATGAAATAGTGTTAGTATATTGTACTGCTAGCACTTACTGTTAGGAATTTGGCGGAGAGGAACACGCAGAGAACATCAGGAAAAAGGTAATGAAAAAAAAAAAATAAGAAAACTGTATAAATAAATGAGGGAAACCTGTCATAGAGATATCCAGGAAAATGGCCTTGGGTTCATTCTTCCCTGCATGAAAAAAAAAAAAATTCACAGAAATAATACAGACTCCTTCAATACTTTGTCTTAATTTAGTCCTTAATCTTAAAACTATGAGACCAAAGGAGAATTAAAGACCTCAATTTTTGACGGTCACTAATGTAAGACTGGCAGGGATCAGATTTATTAGCCTGCATGCCACATTTTGAGTTCCTAATTATCATACAGGTAAAATCAACACATGACATCAGTACAGGTGCATAATATCAGTGATGGTTTTATGTGTGTGTGTGTGTGTGTGTGTGTGTGTGTGTGACCTTTTATTATTATTATGTGTGTGTGTGTGTGTGTGTGTGTGTGTGTGTGTGTGATGATTATAACTGGCTCAGTGTGTGAACTATGCAGGTGTGGCTGTGTGTGTGAAGGTGTGGCTGTGTGTGGAGGTGTGGCTGTGTGTGTCTGTAGGATAATATTACACAAATCATCTCCATAACGTGGTGTGTCTAAATGTGTATACCAACATATCGTAAAGCTTCTTATTTCCTTATTACAGAATCACCCACTGTCTATCAGTAAAGATAATATATACTTACATATATTCACACCATATTACACCTACCAATGACATACACACACTCTGACACATAAACATAACCAATACTTTACAATATTTCCACTTTCACAAACATCACACTCCCTACACACCCATCCCATTCACAGATGTACTTTGCCAGCATGTGGTAGTTAATTCTGCCTTTCACTCGCCCTCATATTTCTCCACTTTCATATGCATCATCCCTCCTACGGACACCCATCTCCCACTGGTACCTCGTCAGCATGGGAAAGAGTTAATTCTGGCTATCACTCTCCCTCCGACTAGAAGGTCCGACCCTACACTGAACATAGCATAGATTAATAAAGATATATATTCAAGCAAAAACTCCAGAATTATGTTAAGCTGAGAAAAGACCTTACAGAGCAACAGAAAAGAAAAATCAATTGACTCACTACTATGGATGTATTTATATCTCGGTGCTCTTTCTTATATCTAAAACTAATCTCTGGAGGAGTGACCACAAACAAACCGCCTCCATGTTACCCTGTCATGCATCATCAAGCTGCCTCCCCTTCAACTCACACCAGCATCGTTCATATACCTCTCCACCGCATCCCTCCACCTCATTATTCTCGGTCTCCCAGTACTCGTCTCCTCTTCCACCTAACTCACATACACTCTCTTATACTCCTTTCACGTTAACTTGTCCTAATATTACTGTCTCAGTCTTCAGTTCTGAGCTGTAGCAATACGAATACCAGAATATGACGCGTAAAAAAAATAAATAAATAAATAAATATCAAGCATCATGGTAGGAACGTACGTAGAACCGTAGTATTATATTTTCCTGCCACTGAGCTCCATGAAATAAGCTACAAAGAGACGAAAATCTGGGCCAAGTTAAGGTGGAAGAACTATAAGTAATCTCTCATTCATTCCACATGGCCAAACCATCTCAGGGTACCTCTCCCAACACCCTCCAGCGCATCCACATCAACACCACAGCGCATCTTTACTTTTTCAGATTAATACAGACGATTTGGCGCAGCGGAGAGAATTCGTCTATCAATGAACGAAGGAACAGTATCCTCGCTTACCCTTCTGTACCTCAAGAAGGCGGGGAAGCGGTTTACACACTATAATTCTATCACCGAGTTATTATACACACAGCACCTGCGTCCTCCCCCTTTCTCGGTTAGAGGGTGACTGATGGGATTCGGAGCTTCAAGGGTTCACAGAGTTCCAGTTCGAGACAGAAGACTCATTTCAATCATGCTCGGTAACATTTGCTTTATATTTCATTTTAACTATACTCTTTTCACTTATGTGTTATATACTTAAACATTATCTATACGTTAACCATTTCACTTTGAGAACGTCTCTCTGCCTCTGTTCATATTACTGTCAGACGATTTTAATTATCTAGAGTAAAACCTGTCGAAAAGCATCATCATCCATTAACCTCTACGTAAGATGCGCCTTTATAATTATATCTGCCACCAAGTCTCAAGATATCAATATATATATTTTTTATTATGACATGCATATTAACATCTGACTGCCAGAATATATCTCAGCTGAATGAAATAATCTTAGTAAGTATTTAGGTGCGTTTACACTACCCATAAGATCCTCCCAGTATCCCACACATCATCTTGGATCATCATCATCATCATCATCATCATAATCATCATCTTATCACCTTTATTATAAGATTACCCATCATATGACTACAACATGTGTGCCCATGTGTGTATTACTGCATGTGTATGCAGATATAAAATGTGTGAGTGTATACCGTACATTAATATATATATATATATATATATATATATATATATATATATATATATATATATATATATATATATATATATATATATATATATTGTGTGTGTGTGTATTGACAGAGTTAGAGAAAGAACAGAGGAATTAGTTGGAGAAGAACAAGGAGGCTTTAGGAAGGGAAGAGGTTGTGTAGATCAGATATTTATTCTTAGATCTTTAGTGGAAAAGTTTCTAGAGAAGGGAAAGAAGTTGTATGCGGCTTTCATGGATTTGGAGAAAGCATATGACAGGGTGGATAGACAAGGATTGTGGAAAGTATTAAGAATATATGGAGTAGATGGGAAGTTGTTGAATGCTGTGAAGAGTATGTATGATGGTGCTAAGGCTGCAGTGCGTGTGGGTGGTGAACTGAGTGAATTTTTCTCTTTGAAGGTTGGGTTGAAACAGGGATGTGTCATGTCTCCATGGTTGTTCAATCTGTACATGGATGGGGTAATAAAAGAGGTACAAGGTAGGGTAGTGGATGCTGGAGTGGCCCTGGTGAGAGAGGGTAGTGTTTGGAAACTCCCTGTACTGTTGTTTGCAGATGATACTGTGTTGTTGAGTGAAGACGAAGGGGAGCTGCAAGGCTTGGTGGATGAGTTTGAGAGAGTGTGTAGGAAACGGAATCTAAAGGTGAATGTAGGGAAGAGTAAAGTGATGGTTTTTGAGAGAGGTGAAGTCAGTGAATGTACAGCGAGGTTGGATGGTGAGGAATTGGAAAATGTGAGTACGTTTAAATACTTGGGTAGAGTGATGAGTAAGGATGGAGGTTTGGAGGGTGAAGTGCTTGAAAGAGTACAGCAGGGAAGAAAGGTTGCTGGTTCCTTGAAAGCAGTGATAAGAAACAGGGAAGTGAGCATGGAAGTGAAAAAGTTACCACATGACAGTATTGTGATATCAACTCTAACGTATGGAAGTGAAGCTTGGACGTTGTTGGAAGAACACAAGTCAAGAGTGAGAGCCGTGGAAATGAGTTATTTAAGAGCAGCCTGTGGAGTCACATGGAGAGACAGGCTGACGAATGAGGATATAAAGGAGCGTTGTGGTGTGGATGTGGATGTGATAGGAAGCGTTAGGAGGAATACACTGAGGTGGTTTGGCCATGTGGAGAGGATGGAGGGTGAAAGACTGACGAAGAGAGTGTATGTGAGTGAGGTGGAGGGGGGAAGATGGAAGGGGAGGCCGAGGATGAGATGGAGGGATGGCGTGGAGAGGTATATGAGAGAAGGGGGTCGAGTTGGGAGCAGGGCAGTGAAATGGCGGGGGACAGGGCGACGTAGAGGCAATTTGTTTGTGGCCACCCCAAACGGGATTGAGGCGTCTTGCAATAGATAGATAGATAGATAGATAGATAGTGTGTGTGTGTGTGTGTGTGTGTGTGTGTGTGTGTGTGTGTGTGTGTGTGTGTGTGTGTGTGTGCAAACATGAGACCATAACCTTAATATTGGTAAAAACAGAGGGGAGGTGAGGGGGGGAAGACACGTACCCGTCCATCACTGAGCTGAAAGGCACGTGGTATCCCCCCTCCCCTCCCTCTCTCTCTCTCTCTCTCTCTCTCTCTCTCTCTCTCTCTCTCCTCTTTGCTTTAGCATCGTGTTCTTCAACGTCTAACAAACAAACAAGACAGGGCCACCTAAGAAGGGGCGCTGGAGAGGGACGCCTGCACGTGGTGGCACGGACACAACCAGAAGACTCCACAGCCTGGGTATACAAAAGTTCCCCCGCTCCTTCCCTAGCCCAGAAAAGGAGGATGGTGGACTGCAGGGGAAGGGCAACGCAGTCTGCAGTCCACCGAGTTTATGCCCCGATAAGCCTGAGGTGAAAATAACAAAGAGAAAAGACGGTAATTCTGTGTGGTCTGTGTGTCTGTGTAACTTTCCCCTTCATTCACCCCCTCCCCCTTTCCCTTCCCTCTCCCCCTCCCCTTCCCCTTCCATCCCACGACATATCTTGGTCTCTAGTTTCTTTTCTCCATTTCCTCTTTCTCTTTTTCTTCTTCCTCCTCCATCTTTTTCTTCTCCTTCCTCCCCCTCTTCCACTCTCCTTTTCTTCCTCCTTCACCCCCTCTCTCTTCCTCTTTTTCTCTCTCACCCTACTTATCCCCCCCTCCTTCTCTCTTCCCCTCCTCCCTCCTCTCTTTCCTCTATCATCTCTCTTTTCACTTCTTTCTCTCCCTTCTTCCTCCTGCCTCCTTCTCTTCTCTTCCCCTCTCGACTGACACTGTCTTCCTGTGTCTGTCAGTCTCACTCTACATATATATAAACACGTACATACATATACAAACTTTCACACACACACACACACACACACACACACACACACACACACACACACACACACACACACACACACACACACACACACACACACACTGATACATACAAACAGATAGATATACAGACAGGTAAGTAGATACAAAGTTGGATGTACTGTAGATAGGTAGATATATAGACAAATAGACAGACAGACAGACAGCCAATTAGACTGATCAATATGGCTAGAGAAACACACAGGGACAGATGAATATAAAACACAGACAGACCAAAGGAATTGATGTCACTGGCAGCAACAACCCTTCTCCCTTTAGTTCTTATTCACTCCATTCACTTTAGACTCTTTCTCCTCCCTTTTCTCCCTCTCCATTATTTCCTCCCTTCTCTCTTTCCCTCACCTTGTCCCCTGCTTACCCCTTTCGTTCGTTTTCCCTTTTTCACCTGCTCCCTCTTCCCTCTTAGTCTCCTGTTCCCTCTTTGTCTTTCCTTTGCCCACCATATCTTTGTCCCTCCTCTTTATTCCTTCTCTCTCACTCTTTACCTTCCCTTCTCTCTCCCTCTTTACCCTCCCTTCTCTCCCCCTCTTTACCTTTCCTTCTCTCCTGTACCCTTCTCCCTTGAATCCTCATCTCTCTTTTAGCCTCTCTTACTTTCCTTCTTTCCTCTTCCTTCTTCCCCTGCTTCCCTCTTTCCTCTCTACCTCCCTAGTAAAAATATTCCAATATTATTAAAAAACACACAGTAAAGGATGCATGACATTTATTAGAATCATATTAACACTGTCATGAAGAGATACTGGACATGCAGACAAAAAGTGGATTCACATCAAAGGATATTATCATATTCTCCATTATTATGTGTACAGTTGGGGATAAGAATATAGCTGACACTATTACAAAACAACTCTGGTAGATGGATGGTGACTATCTACCCTGGGAAATACTATCATGAGTGAAATGAGGCTACACACTCGGTAACTAGTCACAGTCATCACTCTTAGGCAGAGAACACACAGCCATAAGTAGTCACTCGGTAATCTCTACTGAGTGACCATACATAGTCAAGGTCCAGGATGACTCGCACACTGTTACAACACTTATCACACATCTCAATTTTTTCCTAATAGCTTCCAGCAACTGTTGGGAGGTAATCAGCTAGGTTGGCACTTGTTTAGCTTCCAGTCCTTAGAAAACATTGGCTGTACCATGGCTCACCCCAATACTGGGAAGTGCCCCTCTCAGATTATGTACACAGTATAGCTGAATCAGAAAATACCAACATTTGACCTCTCAGATGATGATAACCCCCCCGTACGTAGTCTCTGAAAATTGTCACCCTCAAATTCACACCAAAAACAACAATTTTACTGTTTTAATAATCCTTACGTTTCTTTTTCAGGTCCTTCTAGTGAACAAAAGGCTGCAGCAGTAGTACTAGTATGTAGATATGGCTAATGGCATTACAAGATCACATTCTAGGATGACACTCTGTAGTGTGGACTATGTGGAGAAGGCAGAATTTTCACAAGGGGTGCTTCTGACAGGAAGAGATGTCATACAGAACATGCTGTATTTGCTGCCACCTTAGCCAGGTGGTCAAGCTTATCGCTCCAAAGATGAAGCAGCTCATCTGCTTGCAGAACTTATTCAGGAACACTGGCTCTTTTGCAACCTCTACACCATCCACACCAGACACATAAACACATTCTGAAGCTCAATGGAGACTTTGTGACTCTAGTTCAGACATGGAAAAAGAGACTAAACCACAGTTTTGTCAAGAGGGCAGACACATTCAACAATCATGCACAAGAAGTCTTTGATATCTTCTGCCAGGACCCTATAATATGCCAGAAGCTGGGACAGAAATATGGGGTGAGAATGACTGACATGGAGTGGGACTTTCTACAAGATCAAAGAACCGAGAGAAAGAGGTACTGTGAAGACTTCATTGATCGCAAATGGATGAAAACAATGGAACGCAGACAAAAGGACTTCAGGCCCTTGACAGAATGAGAAGATCCAGAAAGAGAGAAAGAGCTGAGCAAGCCAGTTGCCTCGTTTGACTTTAGTAAACAGTCAGACTCAGAGGAAGATCACCAGAGTATGGATACAGATGGAGGTGGAACTTTCCCTTCCAGTGATGAAGGTATCGGTATGGGTGAAAGTGACTCATGAAAGCGCCACTTGTTCTCCACAGCTCTCAGCTAAGTGAGGTGCTGCCGCAAAAATACCAGTATATCCGTGAGAGCATAAGGAAAATGTGACCAGAGTATTAGGAGTTGATAAACTGAAGAGCTGCTACCACACGTGTGACGCACAGGCCGTAGCAGCCGTCATCACAGTTGCAAACAGCATGTTTGACACAAACTGGAAGGCACACAATGAACCAGGGGTCACTGATCTGGACACCCTGCCAGAATCCAAGAGTGTCAGGGCAGCAGGCAAGAGCACTGAGGTGTGTACACTAGATGAGACAGTCAAGATCATGAACTCTGATAAGTCGTGGTGACCTATTCTGATGATGGCTCAAAGAAGCAGGGTGCTGGGTCATTTTCTGTTCAGGGTATCACCATTAACGGAAAATACAGGTCACTGCCCACACTAAGCATTGCTTCAGAGTCCAGAAAGAACTTAGCTGCTCTCTGGGTGGCAGTCCTGGAAATTCTGGAGGCAGCAAGTGGCGTTGCAGCCAAAACTCTGTTCAAGAAAATTGACTTTGTGATCACAGCCCAGACAGCTCACAATATCAAAGTGGATGAACTGTGGCTGAGAGTCTGGACTCTGAACATGTTCATGATCATCTGTTCTGTAATGAGCACCAACTCTGATGTTCAACAGGGTCATTACCAAGCAGTGGGATGAAACAGAGACGTGTATTTCAAAATGTAAAGCACATCGGGAGTCTTTTTTTTTTTTCTTTCTCTGTGAGGGTACATAACTCACACTCGGGTAAACACGCCTCAGCAGTATTTTGGTGCCAACAGACTGCCAGCTCACGGGGATTTGGCATCTTTCTCTGCATGTATTAAAATTACTTACTCTGAAAGGGGTGTATTTTCATCTTGCATGGGCATTTCTGTTTATACTGGTTTATTTTAGGTGTTACTGTTGTTTATTTCACTTGGAATTTGGTGTATACATGTAGTTCATTGTAATTTATTGTTGTTTATTTCGCTGTAGTTATTTTCTGTTTATTCAGCAGTTTATTTATTTACAATGCTTTAATTTTTAGTTGTCTTTGTTTTAAAGATCTTCAGGTGCGTTTTGAATATTCAAAATACGCACTTTCTAATAATGATTATGCCTTTAATATTCGTGTGGAAATGTTTCGAGTTGTGAAATTCTTGTTACGTACAACCAAATTGATGCTTCGATGAACTTTATGGCGGGATCTGAGGCCTTAAGGGGAAAAATATGTGCTGGGGAGGAAGGAAGGAAGAAGGGCTAAAAAAGGAGGGCGAAAAAAAGGAAGGCTATATGCCAAATGGAGAGGAAAAGACACATTTGCATGAAGATAGCGGGCTGGGTGTGGGTGAAGGGTAGCGAAGCGAAGTTTACGATGTCACCGAACGCTTGGTTTTTCAAACTGATGTAGTTTTGCCCGTAACACCTTTTTCTCAGCGATTTATTTTGCTTGCTGTTCCTTAGCGTTCTCTTGTATATTACTGATGCAAACTGTGCCGATATTAAAGCTGTATGATTAGTTTAAGGGTAATATTAAAGTCTCGCACGAAAAAAAAATAATCAAACTGAGCTGTATTTTTGTTCGATTTGGAGCTATTGTTGCATATCTTTCTCAGCTATTTATTTTGCCTGCTGTTCCGTAATGTTCTCTTGGATATTACTGATGCAAATTATGTCGATGTTACAAAGATATAAAATTAATGTAGGGGACAAAAGAAATCGCTGAGGAGGAATGAAATATGTTGCAACGAAAAATAAATTACATTTTTACTGGAACTGGAGACTCGTAACACCTCTTCCTTAGCGATTTATTTAGCCTGCTACTCTCTAATGTTCTCCTATATGTTACTGATGCAAGCTATGTTGATATTAGAAATATGTAAACAAAACATGATAGAAGACTGAAGCGTAGTATGCAAAACAAATCGCTAAGGAGACAGTACTACGGTCTCATGTGCCTATAAGAATAAGGCTCAGTGATATCTTGTCATCGTGAATACAGCCTCATCTCCCTTTTGTCTTTATCTCTCCTTCCTTTATTTTTTTTTCCTCCCTCTTACTTCCACTTAATACCTTTCCCCATTTTCCCTCCATCCGTCACTCCCTTTTCTCTCGTACACACACACACACACACACACACACACACAGAAGGGGAGCAGAATTTTACGATGACAATCAACAGTTTTATATTCTTTGCCTCGTTCCTCTTCCTTCCTCCCTCCAGTCTTTGTCTCCTCCGTCTCTCACTCTCCTCCCTCCCTCTTTCTTCTCCCACATTTCTTATCTTCCTTTCTTCCCTCCCTTTCCTTCACCTCTGTTTTTCCTCTTCTATCGTCTCTCCCTCTCTTGTCATTTCTTCTCCATTTTCATTTCACCTTTTGCCGAGAGAGAGAGAGAGAGAGAGAAACTTCAGCCCGAGTACGCCATTTATTTGTCCACTTCCTCTTACCAAACGATTTTATTCAGCTTTGGTTGACCCTCCTGATGCCTTATAAAATGGACATAATAAACGAGAAGATATTAACCCTTCCATGTTCAGGACAACTCTAGAATCAACAGTATTTCAGCTGGGAGTGAGTCATAAAGACCTGAGATGTAAAAATAAATCACTAAGAAGTGAAAATAAGTAGCTAAGAAGTGAAAATAAATCGCTGAGTAAGACGTGAAAACAAATCGCTAAGAAGTGAAAATAAATCGCCAAGAAGTGAAAATAAATCGCTAAGATGTGGAAATAAATCACTAAGAAGTGAAAATCGCTGAGCAAGACGTGAAGATAAATCGCTAAGACGTGAAAATAAATTGCTAAGAAGTGGAAATAAATCGCTGAGTAAGAGGTGCTAGGGAGACTCCAGCGCCCACGAGAATACGTCCCCGTGTCACCCACCATTACCCTCAATCAGTCATGAAATTCGGTCGAGCAGTTTTACAGTTCCGTGTCGGGTCAGCCACAGACAGCAGCATCATATCACGGACCTCCCTTGTGTTTATAATTTAGCGGCTTCAGGGCCACATGTTAGAAGCTTAATGTGGTTGATGCCCTACCCAGATGCGGTTAATTACAGTACAACATGTCATTCACTCACTCAGTCGCTCTCACATATTAGCTCACTCTTTTACTCATTCACTCACTCAGTCACTCACTCTTTCGCTTGATACGGGTACACTGATCTGCTATATCTGTTTATCCATCCGTCTGTCTATCTATCCGTCTATCTATCTTTCCACCTATCTATCTGTCTATCTATCTGTCTCATCCCACGGCTCACTATCCTCTTTTCGAGGGATGCGGAGGGGATTGAGGGACATTTGTACAAACGAGCAGCTCCATTGCCCAGATAATCAAAAGCAATTAGTACATCGTTTCACACAGTGTCAGACTCCTGGGCAGTTTATTTCCCCACCATCCCTGTACACCAACCAGCACAATTAGGGACCTGAACAGAACATCAACTATTGCGTGTCGTATTCAAGGAGAAGGACTGCACTAGGAAAAAAAATGGTTATCTCCCGTAACTGCAATCGATAAACTTGGATCCTAAATCTTCTCTTTATTCACTTCACCACGGCTTCACAAAAATGAAAAATACTACTACTTCTACTACCACTACTACTACTATTACTGCCACTAATAATAATAATAATAATAGTAATAATAATAATAATAATAATAATAATAATAATAATAATCTGCAACGTAGTCATAAAAACACCCCTCTATTTATTACACTGTTATGGATAAGAGCAGCGTTTCCGATTTGCTGTGTTTTTATGATGGCATGAAGTGTGTGTGTGGGAGGGAGGGGGGGGGGCAAGATGTGTGTGAATGAGGCATAAACCACACACATGAATTATGCGTTATGGGCTGGAGAGAGAGGAAGATTTTGTGTGTGTGTGTGTGTGTGTGTGTGTGTGTGCGTCGTATCACTGTTACCTGCATCAAGTCTGGCAGTGGAAACGAAACAGGTATTATTATTATTATTATTATTATTATTATTATTATTATTATTATTATTATTATCATCCCAACTTACATTATGGCCAATTGACATTAGAATATTTTGGAGTCAGCTCAGTCCTGAAACCTTATTATTGTCTTTTCACATGATGGAACTTCCCTATTCCCTCGTCGATGAGCCTTAGGTATTAGAGGAATGAATCTCCTTGGTTACTAGATCAATCCACCCTCCTACACTTAACCATCAGTTGATATGTTGCTAGGGAAAGAAAACTGTAAAAAGTGGCTGTAATTTTGAGATGGAGAGTTTCGACCGAGAATTACCGGGGAATAAAGATGGGAAAAGATTAGGTCTGTCCATTTGCCGCCCCCCAGGAGAGAGATTAAGTGAGCGAGACTTTGAAAAACCCATTTGTTACCCTTATCATCGGCTCGGAAAAACTGAGAGTGGAGGGTTGGCTTCCTGATATAGTATTGGATTGGTGCTGGGCCGAGTGCTTTATTTTATAGAGCTTTTCCGTCGCAATGGTTCTACTTTCCTCCGTTATTACAACCATCACCTACCAGAGAGAAACGCAGGGAGGGAAACAACGCACGTCAGTATCTTATCTATATTCCAGCTGCTACAGCCACAATGCTCTTGGCTTATCTTTTACCATGCGTGCAAGAATAACCTCATGGATACGCTGAATATTATCTTTACTTATCACAGTGGATGCTTTCAATATTATCTTTACTTGAATATGGATACTTTCATTATTATCTTATCATTCTGGTTCCTTTAATTTGTATCTTTACTTTTGTGGTTATCATTTAGTACAGACTTAACGCCGTCAGAAACCAATGATTTCGACACGCGTTCTTTCATTCCATTGGCAAGCTATAAAAAGTGGAGGGAAAACACGCACTGCCACGAACACTACGCTCTGTTTCTATGCCGTCCTGTCATTAGCACCACCGTAACCAATTTGTACTAGCTTTTTCTCCTCCCCTCCCATTTGTACCATCTGTGTGCCCACTTAACCATACTCATGCACAGTAGCGCATATCCGTTTTTGACACCATTACATAACATTACCGTTAATACTCCCGACACGTGTCAATCGTTTTAGTATTTCCTTCTCATTACAATGTCCCATGACTATTGCTAATTAGACTATGATTATAGGCACGAGCAATGGTAACAGTTAGTAACCAAGTCAAAAACAAAACCATAACATAATTATACAGTATAGTGTATATTATCTTACACCACCAGCAGCTGCACACCACCCCTACCTTCACCTTCCTAATCAATACCAGCGCAGGTGCCACTCCAGTTTAATACACTTAAATTACTCTAATCGCAACACCTGATATTACTCTGTATTAAATGATAGGCCTACCAGATTCATAGGCCTACATTCTCTCCTGGCCCTGTGATACCCCTCCCACCCTTGCTGCTCATCCCACATCTGGTGCTGGAGAGGGACGCCTTCGTGTGGTGGTACAGATATACTGCCTGGTTATACAAACATCCCTCAGCTACTTCCCTATCCCCCAAAAGGAGGATAGTGGGCTGCAGGAGGAAAGCATTTTAAGCCTGGTTCACGTTTCAGATGATCCTGTGACCACAACAACACCAATAATAATAATAATAGTGATAATAATAATAACAATAATAATAATAATAATGATAATAATAATAATAATACTAGTAATTGTAATAATAATAACAATAATAATAATAATAATAATAATAATAATAATAATAATAATAATACCTACCTTAAACCCTTGCAAGACGATCAGGTATTTTTCATTTCATGCCAACTGCCTCCTGACAATTTTATTCAGATCTGGGGGCCGACGTAAACGTGAAAAGGAG